>NW_027491388.1:0-149141 GCF_021521415.1 Bidens hawaiensis | reverse complement strand
GGTAACTGAGTGATTTTTGAGTGAATGTAGTGAGGATTTTAATGTTTAAATCTTGTAATCCTTATTTATATTCCATTGTCATATGTAATTGTTTTGTACTTAACGTTTATGATATTACATATGTTTATTTAAAAAAAAAAACAAAAAAAAAAAAAAAATTTTTTTTACTGTGTTGTGATTATTAATCAAGCAGGTGATGCTGATACATCAAATGTCCAACCGCTGCAGTCAAAAACAGCAGCGGAGTTTTTCACGTATCTCTTGGACAACCCAGATGAACAGCAAATCTTCTCAAGTGGAGACGTGGAAGAAGGTGAGATTTCGCACAACTTCACGGAAGAAGAGCTAGAGCAAATGTTCGAGTTTTCAAACGAAGAAACAGGCAAAGTTCTGGCCTTGCCTTCAACAGAATCCACATCTGCTGCAGCTGCTTCAACCGACTCACCATCACCGACGGCCGCTGATCCGACACAAGTCGATCCTCCTCACTTCGAAGATGTCGAAATAGAAGACTTGACAAGGGAAGAATATCCTGAGTACTACACGTCGCAAACTGACGATATTCCCAACTCATCAAGCTTCTTTCAAAACGTAAACGAGGAGGAAGTGCAGAAGAAGGCTGACGAAAGGTCAAATGCTATGAAACAGCCGTCTGAAGCCGATCAAGCCGAATTTAAAGACAAAACAGAAGAATGCAAGAAAGCGTTCAATGCTATTCTTGAAAAGATCAGGTCTAAACGCCAAGCGAAACCGACCATTCCTCACACAAAGTCATATGATACTAAGGGTCGGAGAACCTCTGGAGAAATCCTAGCTTGGGCGTGTCTGAAAGACCTGAACTGCGTAGCTGTCAAAAGGGAAAAGGGGGTTGAGTACTATCAACGAATCACAGACTTGAAGACTCTTCCAACTTACGATCTTAATCGTCTTAATTACCTGGACATGCTATACGCAAGCTCATCTCCATTCGCATCGTACTATCAGAGTGTATTACGAAAGGAATACAACTCAAAATGGAGATTGATTACACCGCAAAGGCCAAAGCGTTATACAAGTAAAAAGGAGATCGATCCGATCACCAACAGGCCGAAAGTCATTTTGAAGTACATGCCACCACTTACAATGAAGAAGATTCCGCTACGAAAGATGAAGCAGGACTTCTACAAATCGTTCAGGCATTGGTACTACGACGGAAGACTACATGAAGCAGTTATAGTGCTCAACGACAATGGTAATTGGAGCACAATCCGCATTTTTGATCCTATGTGGCTCACCAACTTGTCAAGGGAGGATGTTTTTACTCTATACAAGACAGAAATTCTTTATGCCCCCGACGACATGGAGCAAGCGCTAAAGTACAGAAATGTCATTAGGATCTGTTTTGCCTATGACATACATGCAGGATCTAACTGGAAGGAACAACAGAAGAAATATACACAGGGAACCAGTGATTAATTGTTATATGTTTTGTTTATTTGGTTTCTTTGTAATTCAAAGTTTTATCTTCTGGTTGTAATTGTTTTTGGAGTGATTTTAATATACTTTGGAATATTGTGCTAGATTATGCTTTACTTTCATGTTTGATAATCTACTACAACTGTGCTTAAATGTTAATCTTATATTCCATTTGACAGCATCTCATGATATGTGGAACCTATGGTAAGTCTGACGGACTGCACCATTGGATCGTGAGATAACTCCATGAAGACAGGAGTTTGGTGGATGCAATGAGGGCACCACTAGCTTTGAGAACAGAGAGGGAGAGATAACTCCAAGGGGGAGTTGCAGTCGAGCAAGAAATCTCGATTGGTTAAAACATAAATAGAACTGGCTCCAAGGGGGAGTTTGTTAGGACATGAAATGTCATATATATGTCCCCAGTTCTATCAGGGTAGGTCGGCATGAGACTAAAGATAGTGAAACCTAGTTAACGTATTGTAAATGTCAAACGAAAACTGGTTCGATCGAACAAAAGGTTGATTCGATCGAACCAGGCTCATTCGATCGAACAAAGCTTCACTCGATCGAATGAGAGACTCATCCGATCGAATGAGTCTTCGATATATAAACGTTACTTAGGGATTTTCAGAAGAGGAGTACACATAACACACATACACAGCCGACCTGTTCCCCGGAAATCCTCTCTGCCCGTCAACCCCTTCGGTCCTTTCCTCCGCACCTGGTCGTCATATCATCCTAGGAATTGCTACCGTTTGTGTCGTTGATTACCACCGAGTCGCCGTGTTAGTAGGATTCCGCACTCTAACACGTTGCCCCCGAGAATCGTTGGGAAACCGTCTCCCGATCGGTCCTAACATCTTTCCCCCTTTTATTATTTTATTTATTATTCCAAGTAAACTTTTCCATTAAGAATAATATATAAAATATTATTATTTGAAATTCAGGATGTTACAAGTCTTCCCTCCTTAAAGAGGTTTCGTCCCCGAAACCTAACTATTACATAAACAGATTAGGGTAAAACTTGCGCATCTCTTCCTCGACTTCCCAAGTAGCATCTGATCCCTTGTGGTGCTTCCATATCACCTTTACTAAGGGTATGACCTTGCGAAGAAGTTGCTTCTCCTTGTGGTCAACTATATTTATCGGTTGCTCAATATAGTTTAACTGTTCATCAACCTCAATGTCCATTAATGGAACGTGAGACGTGTCATCAGTTAGGCACTTTCTCAGATGAGAAACATGGAATGTTGAGTGAATTCCTTCTAACTCTTCGGGTAAATCCAGCTTATAAGCTACTTCTCCCACACGATCTAAAATCTTAAACGGTACAATGTACCTCGGACTCAACTTTCCTCTCTTTCTAAAACGAATAATTTCTTTCCAAGGCGAGACCTTGAGCATCACACTGTCGCCAACGTTAAACTCTATCGGTCGTCGCCGCTTGTCAGCATACAACTTCTGTCTGTCTTGAGCAGCTTTCATTCTGGCCTTAATCTGATCAAACTTTGAAGATGTCTCATGAACCACTTCTAGACTTCCCATTTCTTTTTGGCCAATCTCTCCCCAACACACGGGAGTCCTACATCGTCTTCCATAAAGCATCTCAAATGGTGGCATACCAATACTTGAATGGTAACTATTGTTATAGGAGAATTCTGCCAGGTGCAGATGATCATCCCAACTTCCACCAAAATCCCAGACACAAGCACGCAGCATATCCTCTAGGGTTCGGATCGTCCTTTTAGACTGCCCATCTGTTTGAGGATGATACGCCGTACTGATGTTTAACCTCGTTCCCATAGCTTCATGGAACTTCTTCCAAAACCTCGAAGTAAACCTTGTATCTCTATCAGACACGATTGATAATGGTATAACGTGCTTAGTTACAACCATTTTATGAACAAGCTTGCTAACGTTTCTGACGAGATAGCCTCTCATATGGGCAGAAAGTGAGCACTCTTGGTCAAACGGTCCACAATCACCCAGATGGTATCATGTTGCTTAGCTGTAAGAGGTAGCTTAGTTATGATATCCATGGTGATGTGTTCCCATATCCATTCAGGTATCTCTAAAGGCTGCATCTTCCCATAAGGCTTCTGATTACAAGCAAGTCAAGCACTTACTAACATAATCCACCACATCATTCTTGATTCATGGCCACCGGTAGTCTCTTTACAAATCTTGGTACATCTTGTTGGATCCTGGATGAATCGAGTATCTTGACTTATGAGCTTCATCTAAGATTCGACCTCTAAGACCTCCATGGTGTGGGATCCACATGCGGTCAAATCTAGTCTTAACGCTATGAGTATTTTCCATCAACTCATCTTGCTGGCCATAAACTCTCTCTTTCTTCACCAACCCTTCGTCTACTAACACCTCTGACTGCACTTTGATGATCTCTTCAAAAACACTTATTCATAATCAGATGGTATGACTTTACTGTTGCAATGACTTCTTCATTCTTACGACTTAGCGCGTCAGCGACCACATTAGCTTTACCAGGATAGTACTTAATATCGCAGTCGTAATCCTTTATCAACTCTAACCATCTTTTCTGCCTCATGTTCAGCTCTTTCTGCTCGAAGAAGTACTTTAAACTCTTATGATCGGTGTAGATGGTACACTTAGTACCATACAGGTAGTGTCTCCAAATCTTGAGAGCGTGTACAACTGCCGCTAGTTCCAAGTCATGCGTCGGATAAGTACTCTCATGGACTTTCAATTGTCTAGACACATAGGCTATCACTTTTCCTCGTTGCATTAACACACAACCTAACCCACGATGCGAAGCATTGGTACAAACAACCAGGTCCTCGTCACCGTCGGGTAAGGCAAGGATTGGATCTTGCGTGAGTCTTTTCTTTAATTCTTGAAAAGCTTCCTCTTGGAACTTACCCCAACTAAACAATACCGTCTTTCGGGTCATACTGGTCAACGGTGCGGCTATCTTGGAGAAACCTTTGATGAATCTCCTATAGTAGCCAGCTAACCCTAGGAAGCTTCATATATCAGTTGGATTCTGTGGAGTCTTCCAATTAGTTATCGTTTCAATCTTAGCTGGGTCCACGGTAATTCAGGCCTAACTGGACTCTGGCTCAAGGCCCAACAGAGAACTGTGTGGCCGAGAACCCAAGACAGAGGACTTTTAAGTTGACCGAGGACTCTCCTACTTGGTCGAGATCCATCCTTAACCGAGAACCCATGTTTTCGGCTGAGAACTCTGACCAAGAACACAAGGTTGCCGAGAACATGTGTTCTTGACCGAGAACACATGACCTTCCTGGCTGAGAACTCTTACTGGCTGCCCGTTTGACCGAAAACCATAAGGTTTGACCAAGGATTCTCAAATTTGGCAGAGAACCCCCAGCTCATCTTATTTTTCTATCTTATGCTCCCACCTTGCCCAGCTAACTTGGTCTATGATTTAAATCATGAACTTTTTTCATGATTAGTCCCAACTGTTTACATTCGTTATCACTCCCTCATCTGGATCTAGCCCATTTCCTAGCATAAAGCTCGGACCTTTATAGTGTTAATACGTTTTAGGCTAGATCTAGGGTTTATCTTTGGGCCGCATATTGCCATAGGTTCATTAAGTTCATTTTAAGCATCAAGTTTGCTACTTTATGAATTTACTAGACCCGATCTACTCTAGGTTTGAGTTTCATGATTATTCGTTCATAAAAACATAACCTTTAAGATCAAGAACACACCTTTAAATGGTTATTAGGTCACGGTTTTGCTTGTTACGTAATATAAATTTTGTATCTTGCTTGTGTATCAAAGATCTATCCGAATTTAGCTTGGTTCGATCTTGGGTTCTTGTTCTTGCTTGCGGCCATAAATAGGAAGGGTTTGTGTGTGTGTGTGTTATGGAGGTGTAGGGGATATTATGGATAAGATGGATGGAAATGGAAAGATTTAGGGTTTAAGGGGGTATTTATACTCCCTTAAGCCCATGGACCTAAGGCCCATCTTTCCTTTTTAGTCCTTGTTTAATCCATCTAATTAGCCTACTTCTCTTTTCCTCTTTTATTATTTTATTTATTATTCCAAGTAAACTTTTCCATTAAGAATAATATATAAAATATTATTATTTGAAATTCAGGATGTTACAATTCATGCATAAATCATCAAAATACACATATGTATGTAAGATTAACCATTTGAAAATATACATATTCATACTCTCTCTCTCTCTAACTCATGGCTCTCTCTCTATATATATCTCTTTGTATTCACATCTTTTAATCTCATTTTTAATCTTTTAGATATTAAATCACCAAACCAAGCTTAACAATATGAATATGGAAGTGATATGCATGTGTGTATGTATGTATATGTGGATTCGGGTTCCACATACACACACACACAACCCACGGGTCATATATGCACACACATACACTTTGCCTTCTCCATTTTCACATAAGTTTAAGGGTTTGGTTACTTGCGTGAACCCTTTTAAGATGCAAGAACAAGTATTTTGCATCCAAAACTTAAAGAATGAAACTAGGGTTTTGGTTTTACCTTAGAGTTTTAGAGATAGGTACAAGGAAATAAGATTGATGGTCTCTTGGTGTATGCTTAAGCTTGAATCTTCCTAACCTTGCTTCTAACCCCCTCATCTTTATTGATTTGATGCTAGGGTTTTGATTATGATTTGTATGTTAATATGAAAATGGATGAGAGATGAAGGGGTGGGGGTGGGGTTCTGCCGTAGGAAGGAGGAAGGGAGGGAGAGGGTGGGTGGTGGTTTGTGTTGGGAGGTGAAGTGGTTTATATTGAATTTTTCAAGGACAAGTGTCTTGATGCATGTACATGATGTGTATACTTGGAAAATCAAGAGTCTTACAACACACTCAAGCTATATTTAGGGTTTAGGGTGTTGGTGAAGGTGGACGACTCTAAGGAGTGGGGTGGTTATATATATATATATATATATATATATATATATATATATATATATATATATATATATATATATATATATATATATATATAATAAATAACATGTATTTTATTTACCCCTTTGATCATATTTTATAAAATACAATTAGTTAGGATTAGTTTTGTGTAAAACCAATCACATATCTGACTTCCTTGTAAAATTAGCTTCGAAACCATATAAAGATGTAAATTTTTGGATTTAGTTGGTTTCGGGTCCTTACGGTGAGCGGTATTGGTTACTACTCGCTTATTTTCTAAATTTCGCGAATCAAACATTCTAAAATTATGTTTATGACTTAATATTAATATATTTACTGAATTTATATTATTTTAGGTCATTCCCGACGTTTTGGAATTTATTTCGACTTTTTAACCTTACCTGGGTCGCTGTCAGTGTCAGTTTTTAGCAGTATTCGATACGCGTCAAAACTTAACTTTTTGAACATAATAAAATATAATATTCATATTCTTAGTCTTTAGACTAAAATATTATTATTTTATTTTCCATAATATAAGATTACACGATAAACATGGATTACATTAGCATAGGATTAGTCTTAAAAAGCTCGGTTGTCACATTCTCCCCTCCTTTAAGTAATTTCGTCCCGAAATTTAGGAGTAGTACTAGTGTCGGACTCAACAGGGAAAAAGTGAGGGTATTTTCTTTTCATTTGGTCTTGACGCTCCCAGGTGAATTCCGGGCACAACCTGGAATTCCAACGAACTTTAACTAATTTAATTCGGTTTCGTCTTAGTTTTTGAATTTTCCAATCATAACCTCAACAGGTTCTTCGACAAACTGAAGCTTATAATCTACTCGAACTTCATCCACAGAAATGATTTGAGATTCGTCAGACAAGCATTTCTTCATGTTTGACACGTGAAACACGTCGTGTATTCCACTGAGTTCCTGGGGTAGTTCGAGTCGATATGCAAAAGGACCAACTCGACCAATGATTTTAAATGGAACAACATAACAAGGGCTTAGCATTCCCTTCTTTCGAAATCTAACAACTCCTTTCCATGGTGATACTTTTAACAAAACTCGATCTCCAACTTGGAATTCTAACGGTCATCTACGATGGTCGGCGTAGCTCTTTTGTCGATCAGGCATCAACAGCTGCCTTCGACCTTTCCTTAATCTAAGAAACTCGGTCGGTGGTTTCAAGAACAATATCAGGTCCAGGCAGCTGTTTTTCTCCAACTTCTGCCCAACAAAGTGGGGATCGACATTTTCTCTTGTATAAAGCTTCAAACGGTGCAGCTTAATACTAGAGTGGTAGCTATTATTGTAAGAAAACTTAGCCAAAGGTAGGTGAGTATCCCAACTTTTTCCGAAATCTAGAAAACACGCGCGTAGCTTGTTCTCCAAAGTTTGAATTGTTCTTTCACTTTGACCATATGTCTGTGGGTGATAGGCAGTACTCATATCTAGACGAGTTCCTAAGGATTCATGCAATGATTGCCAAAAGCGAGAGACGAAACGACCATCTCTATCTGAAATGATTGAAACAGGAATACCATGTTTTGTTACGATTTTCTTAAGGTAAAGTCTAGTCTGCTTTTCCATGCTGTCTTTTTTTCAAATCGGAACAAAATGTGCTGACTTAGTCAACCTATCCACAATTACCCAAATAGCATCGTGATTATTTGGGGTTGGTGGCAATTTGGTTACAAAGTCCATTGTGATATTGTCCCATTTCCATTGAGGGATTTCAGGTTGTTGAAGCAATCAAGGTGGCTTCTGGTGTTCAGCTTTAACTTTTGAACATGTTATGCATATGCTGACATAAACGGCTATGTCCCCTTTCATGTTTGGCCACCAATAGAGTTCTTGGAGATGTTTGTACATCTTTGTTGAACCTTGATGAATCGAATATCTAGATTTGTGCGCTTTGTCTAGAACCAATTTTCTCAAGTTCCCATATCTAGGCACCCAAATTCGATCGATGAGATATGAGGTACCATCAGATTTTATGACAAATTCGCATTCCAGACCTCTCAACTTTTCAGCTTTTATATATCAAGGTTTAGAGCTTCGCGTTGCGCATCACATATTTGAGTTGTGAGACTTGTCTGTATTGTCAGACCTAGTGCTCGAACGCGTAATGGCTTTTCTCTTTCTTTTCTACTTAACGCGTCTGCTACAACATTTGACTTTCCTGGGTGGTAGCGAATATTGCAGTCATAATCGTTAAGCGGTTCAATCCAACGCCTTTGTCTCATATTGAGGTCTTTCTGATCGAAGATGTGCTGGAGGCTTTTGTGATCAGTGAAAATTGTACACTTGGTACCATATAGGTAGTGTCTCCTGATTTTAAGTGCAAAAATAACAGCTCCCAATTCCAAATCATGAGTTGTGTAATTTTTCTCATGCACTTTAAGTTGTCGGGATGCATATGCTATCACTTTATCACTTTGCATAAGCACGCATCCAAGACCCAATCGTGAAGCGTCACAGTAAACGATAAATCCATCTGTACCTTCTGGAAGGGATAGAATAGGTGCATTGCACAACTTTTGCTTAAGCAACTGAAATGCCTCTTCTTGTTTCTCGGTCCAATCATACTTTTTATCTTTCTAGGTCAATTGCGTCAAAGGTTGCGCTATTGATGAGAAGTTCTCGATGAACCTCCTATAATACCCAGCTAGACCCAAAAATTGTCGCACTTCAGTTGGAGACTTTGGTGCTTCCCAATTCTTAATAGCTAGTGTGTTGTAAAACACACTTACTTTGCGTACCTTTTTATCATGTTTTAAATGTCAGGTCCCCGATTTCAGCTGGATCTTACTCAAATCATGTCATAACTCACACAAATAGATGTGTCGACAAGGGAGTTGATGACGGGTTGCTATATTTAGAAATGTTACCGTTTGTTAAAGACGGAATCAATAACAAACATATGGTTGCTTAATCAGTATTCAAAGGTAACCAACACAAACAAGATTTACTCAAAAGATTTCCATTTATATAATATAAATCATAGAAAGTGGATAATCGATTTAGGGTTTCTTGAGGGAAGGTTTTATCCGTACTATACTGAGACAGCCGTCACACACAATATTCTTTCTTAATTAATGTGTCTGTCTGCCTTGTGTGTGCTCTCTTCAGGTGTGCCCTAATTTTTCCTTTTATAGGCCTGACACCTGTGGACAGCTGTCATTCCTTCTAGAAGACCCTAAACGTAAATACATATTCAAATTACATATTCAGAAATATTCTAAGTGTAAAACAAGTCTTCCGAGTAGGCTTTGCATCAATCTTGTCTTTCCGAGTATGCTCTGCCATCCTTTATGACTTGGTAATATAGAAGTGTACTCGGGATCAATTTTCGGGTAGACTTTACTTGAAGAGTATTTTACCAAGTAAAATACTCACCGGGTAGACTTCAATCTTCTTGACTTTGTCAAACTTTGCCCGACAAACCCTTACGAGCAACCTTGTTCTTCAATGGTCCCTTCAACCCTTTGATAGAGAATAGCTTATTTGCAAAGTGTGCTTGGTAGCACTGTTCCTTGCTTAAGTTGAACCTTTCCCGATCATACTTGAGAGATATCATTAAATCATCAAGCCTACTTGGACCATAATTATTAATGAATACCTTGCCCGGTCTTCCAATTACTTGGCTTCATGAGCTTGGTTAGCCTAAATCTTACTCGGAAGTGAACTTTACTTGGCTGTGAAGAAAAAACCTGCTTGATACAGTGCACCATGCCCGGACTTGCGTAAACTAGTGAACCTTGCCCGGTAATACACTAATTTACAAACCCTGCTCGGATATTCACTAAAGAAGACTTAGAGAAGATAACCCTGCCCGATAGACAAAATATCGTACCCGGCTAAGTAGAAGCTTGCTCGGAAGTCTAAGGTGTGCCCGGATCCATACTTAGAGAATTTTGAGGAGGTTGAGAGATTCCAATCTACCATATGTCTCTATAGAACAAATCTTTGTCTCACAATCTCCCCCTTAGGTCAATTGTTTGACTCAACATTAAGTGCTTAATAGTATAATAAATAATAGTCATGGCTTGTTTTTATATGATCTTACAAAGTTTAATAATTGTTGTAGGTTATGAGTTTTACAAGAGAAAAGGTTCAGGTTTTTGAAGACAAAAGAAGCCTTTATGATCAAGTTTGAAGACTACAACTCAAAGCCCGACCCAAGCCCACAAGAACCAAGCCTTTCATGTATTATTATATAATATATCATAAAAATAAAACAACCCTAACAAGTGGGAAGCCCCTATCCCGATCGGAATTTAAAAGGAAGAAAAAATTAGTTTGGAGAGTTGGGTATTGTGGTCGGCTAAGAGGGTTACAAATCGAATATCTAGATTTGTGCGCTTCGTCTAGAACCAATTTTCTCAAGTTCCCATATCTAGGCACCCAAATTCGATCGATGAGATATGAGGTACCATCAGATTTTGTGACAAATTCGCATTCCAGACCTCTCAACTTTTCAGCTTTTATATATCGAGGTTTAGAGCTTCGCGTTGCGCATCACATATTTGAGTTGTGAGACTTGTCTGTATCGTCAGACCAAGTGCTCGAACGCGTAATGGCTTTTCTCTTTCTTTTATACTTAACGCGTCTGCTACGACATTTGCTTTTACTGGGTGGTAGCGAATATTGCAGTCATAATCGTTAAGCAGTTCAATCCAACGCCTTTGTCTCATATTGAGGTCTTTCTGATCAAAGATGTGCTGGAGGCTTTTGTGATCGGTGAAAAGTGTACACTTGGTACCATATAAGTAGTGTCTCCAGATTTTAAGTGCAAAAATAACAGCTCCCAATTCCAATTCATGAGTTGTGTAATTTTTCACATGCACTTTAAGTTGTCGGGATGCATATGCTATCACTTTATCATTTTGTATAAGCACGCATCCAAGACCCAATCGTGAAGCATCACAGTAAACGATAAATCCATCTGTACCTTCTGGAAGGGATAGAATAGGAGCACTACACAACTTTTGCTTAAGCAACTGAAATGCCTCTTCTTGTTTCTCGGTCCAATCATACTTTTTATCTTTCTGGGTCAATTGCGTCAAAGGTTGCGCTATTGATGAGAAATTCTCGATGAACCTCCTGTAATACCCAGCTAGACCCAAAAATTTTCGCACTTCTGTTGGAGACATTGGTGCTTCCCAATTCTTAATAGCTGATATGTTGTAAAACACACTTACTTTGCGTACCTTTTTATCATGTTTCAAGTGCTTAATAGTATAATAAATAATAGTCCTGGCTTGTTTTTATATGATCTTACAAAGTTTAATAGTTGTTGTAGGTTATGAGTTTTACAAGAGAAAAGGTTCGGGTTTTTGAACACAAAAGAAGCCTATATGATCAAGTTTGAAGACTACAACAATCCCGACCAAGCCCACAAGAACCAAACCTTTCATGTATTATTATATAATATATCATAAAAATAATAAAAACCCTAACAAGTGGGCAGCCCCTATCCCGATCGGAATTTAGAAGGAAGAAAAAATTAGTTTGGAGAGTTGGGTATTGTGGTCGGCTAAGAGGGTTTAGTGAGTTGTTTCCATTAAGGAAACACACAAGATTAAGTTGTGTGGCTATAGAAACTCACATGGGCAGCTAAAAGAAAATAGTATAATATAAAAAACTCAACCAAAACCCTTACAATCTGGTCCGATCGGACAACTCCATTGCAAAGGGAAAAATTGTTTTTTGTAATTGTTGAGCCAAGAGGAAGAAGAAGATCATTAGGGACGGTTTCGGACAGCAGCTCAGGGTATTTTTCATCCAGAAACTCAGCAATAATATTAAGTATTACATCCATAAACTTTGTTCTTTTGTTTAAGGTTCATACTCTTTTGATTTGATCTTTTAACTTGAATTGTTTTGCAAGTAAAGTGAAGATTGACTTGTTTTTTATTGTTATTGAATATTGAATGAGTTTAATTATGTTTATGTTGAGTTTAATGATGTTTAACTTAAGTATTAGCTGCTGTCCAAAACTAATGTTAGGCTAAAGTAGTTAGTTCTACCTAGGTTAGATGAATATTGTTAGGTTTTACTAAGTAATATAGATTGTTGATCATCATGAATTGAATTGTTAATGAAAAGTCTGGTTTAGCATTGAATTAGTTTGTGTTTATTAGCTGTGTTTTTATTCATTATACTCCATTACCTCTTGCTTTGATTGATTGAATCGGTTTTGGTTGATTTTAGCTTGTTTGAACTCTTTACTTTGTGTTTAGAGATTGTTTGCGGGGTGTACAACCGTAGGGTTTAAGTGGGTATGTTAATTGATTAGATTCAGCAGATAGGCACCTTCTTAGAGACCGGGAGGTGATAGGGAGTAAGGTCGTCTCATAGCTTTTAGTTATTAGGATTAGGATCGCGCAAGAGCGGGTTCGGTTCTTGTCGGGTTTGGGTTTGTGAGCTATTAGTTGACCTAGTTTAAGTTAAACTAAATGGTTCATCTATCCTTGGTTGCGTAGTATTCGTCTCCATTAGGGTAGTGTGTCGGTGAGACCAAGAGGAGAGTCGACATTAGAACACTTTAGCAATTCATAGCCCGGTTTGTAAGTGTAAGTTAGGGTTTGTTAGTGAGACCGAGAGGTGATCTAGCTTTCTTGATTGAACCTTAGTTGTGTCATCCTTAGATACCGGTGTCATGAGATTCTTCAATCCATTAGCTTATTATATCTTCAATAAGATTCTTACCTAGGTAGACGTTTTCTCCATTGATATGTCTCATTCTCAAAGTTTCGTCTAGTCTTTTTAGGTTAAGTCTTTTAAGTTAATTAAAGTAAGTTAGGTCAAATAGTTAATAATTAAAAATCAATTAAAAAAATATTATTCTTAGGTGAGTCTTGGTTAGTGTTAGGTATTAGGTACGTTTTCACATGTCCTTGTGTTCGATACTCGGACTTCCTTAGGTCTATACTATTTTCGATCGATACACTTGCCGGTTGTGTGTGGATTCGTTAGGATTTTCGTTTTATAAATTTAAAGCTTAGTTGTGAGTTAATTTGAAAGAGCATCATTAGACACACATCAAGTTTTTGGCGCCGTTGCCGGGGACACGGTTAGAGACGTATTGAGAACGACTCGAGTTAGGACTTACCTTGTTTGCTAGTTTAAATAGTTTAGCTAATTTTAGTTTCTTTATTTATTTTAATAGTTGTATGCGACGTACTCGATCTCTAGGACCACCAGAAGCCGAAGGATTTCCCGAACCAGAGAGAGTTGCGTGAGAGATGTCGTAATAGACCGTCTTCCAGTTCTTCTACGTCTGTCGGTAATACATCCTCTTCTCCTACTTTTTCTGAAACCGTCATTAGGGATAGGATTATGGGCGACGCGATTCCACCACCGAGGATGACAGTTGCAGACCGGGCCCGTCTAGTCGATGGGGGCGCGAGATCCAGCATTGCTCCACCAGCCATCGGAGTTTTGACGAATTGGCAGATTCCATCTAACATTCTGAACACCATCTCTCATTCTGCTCAATTTCACGGGTTGCTCCATGAGAACCCACATTCTTATCTCACTCGCATTACACGTATTTGCGACACTTTTCATCTTGTCGGCGCATCCGAAGACGCCATAAAACTCCGTATCTTTCTGTTCTTACTCGTTGATCATGCAAGTCTGTGGCTTGAGTCCCTCCCACAGGGATCCATTGCTACTTGGGATGCCATGCAGACCCAGTTTCTTGAGAAATATGATCCTTCGGCTAAGGTCGCTTGTTTGCGTAACCAGATTCATATTTTCCAGACGGAGGACACTGAGAGCTTCTACGAGGCGTGGGAGAGATTCAAAAATCTACTCGCTTTATGTCCGAACCACTACAAGACTAGGAAGTTGTTGAAAAATTCTATAACGGAGTGACGTACGCAACTCAGAGTATGCTTGACACTGCTAAGGGAGGCAAATTATTGAAGACGAATGATACTGATGAATGCATTGCTTTATTTAACGGGTTAGCCATGAGTGGATACCAACGACCACCCGCTAAGAGCACCAAAACCGTCGACTCCCTATCATGCGGCATGCATCCGGTCGACACGAGCACGGCACTTGCGACACAGGTTAAGGCGTTGGCGAAGAACGTGAAGGACTTGCAGGTGAAAAGTAAATTGTGCGAGATCTGTAGAGGTGGGCATGATACCGTTCAGTGCCCTGTGGGTTTCCAGGAGGAGGTTGTAGACTTTGTTAATAATCCAAACCGAAATCAGTACTCTTTCAATTCTTATAATTTGGGGTGGAGAGGTAACCAAAATTCCAACTGGAGGAACGGAAAGCAGTCCAGCTTCCAGCAGCGTCAGAGTCTTTTCCACGATTCTAGTGAGGGAACGAGTAGTGGAGAGAAGAAGCCCACATTAGAGGAGATGATGGCACAGCAGACACAGATACTATCGCAGCTTATGACTCGAGAGGATTCCCGTCAAAGAAACTCAAGAGAAATTTTGGGAGCACGAGTCGTTCATGAGGAATCAAGGAGCATCAATTCAAAATCTTGAGCGGCAGATGGGAGAGATAGCAAGTCGTCTGAATGAGAGGCGCCAGGTACACTTCCAAGTAACACTAAACAAAATTCGAAGGCGTTCGGGAAGGCTGTGACGACGAGGAGCGGTGTAGGGGAACGTAGCGAGCCCGTGAGTCAGGAGTCGACTAGAGGAGTCATTGACGACCCTGCGGTATATGTAGAGGAGTAGGTAGACGAGGAGATTAAGTTGGAGTCTCCACCGGCCAAGGTGCATCAAAGGCGCAGCCCAGGAAGTACAGAACAGGCCGAGAACCAGCCATTAGCCAGCACACTAGTAAGAATCTACAAACCTAGACTTCCATATCCCGAGAGAGTCCGTAGGGATAGAGACGAGGAGCAGAACACCAAATTTCTTGATCTTTTAAAGCAGCTTCATCTTAACATTCCATTCCTTGAGGCACTAACTCAAATGCCGAAATTTGCAAAGTTCCTTAAGAATATTCTTTCGAATAAAGAGATGTTAGCTGAGGTCTCTTCCATACCATTGAGTACTGGTTGCTCTGCAGTATTGCAGAGAAAGTTACCAGAAAATATGTCCGATCCTGGGAGTTTCATGATTCCCTGCATCTTGAGTGATAATACGGTTGTTCATGCACTGGCGGATTTTGGTGCCAGTATTAATCTCATGACGTATTCCATGTATCTCAAGATGGGTCTAGGCGAGCCGAGGCCTATCCGTATGAGTATCCAGCTTTCTGATCGTTCTGTGAAATACCCTCAAGGTGTGGTCGAGAACATGCTAGTTCGTGTCGACAAGTTCATCTTCTCGGTGGACTTTGTCATCTTGGACATGAACGATGATGATAGTGTCCCACTTATCTTGGGCCGACCATTCCTTGTCACTGCACAGGCGCTGATCGATGTCTGCGAGGGTAAGTTGATCTTAAGAGTTGGGGATGAGAACGTCACCTTTGACGTTCGGCAGTCACTGAAACACCCCAAGTCCGCTGATGACTCCTTATACTTCATTGATACCATCATGGAACATGTTGGGGAGTTTTTCAGCGAAATATATGGAGGATCTGCCTCCGACACCCAGATTCTCTGTAGGGAGATTCCAGAGATTGAGATGGTTGCCATGGCCAATCAGTCATTAGATGACGAGACCGAGTCGCATATCCCTGAATCTGGCGTGTCTGCTGAGATCGTACGAGACGATCCGATGAACCGACCTTCTGTCGAGAGTCCTCCTTCTTCCTTAGAGCTTAAAGATTTGCCCGCCCACCTTGAGTATGCGTTTTTAGATGAAGAGGGAAAACTGCCGGTTATCATTGTATCTGCTTTGATGGAGGTCGAGAAGGAGAAGTTGTTGAGGGTGCTACGAGAGCACAAAGAGGCGAATGCATGGAAGATTATCGACATATGATATTATTACCGTTGTGTTAACAAGCTCTTGGAACTTTTGAGAAATATAATAATAATAAAAGAAGAGATGGTTTGCATATTTGATTTGGGAAGTGTCGGTAGGCCCAACTAGCTTTGATAGTCCTCTTTAGTAGATTTTATATATATAATAATTTTAAAAACGGTGAAACCGAATTTCGATGCTTAGGGAGGATTACCATAATCTGAAAACTTTGAGATGGTAAGAATTAAATGCACTCAAATCAGTCCAGCTTCCAGCAGCGTTAGAGTGTTTTCCACGATTCTGGTGAGGGAACGAGTAGTGGAGAGAAGAAGCCCACGTTAGAGGAGATGATGGCACAGAAGACACAGATGCTGTTGCAGCTTATGACTCGAGAGGATTCCCGTCACAAAGAAACTCAAGAGAAATTTTGGGAGCACGAGTCGTTCATGAGGAATCAAGGAGCATCAATTCAAAATCTTGAGCGGCAGATGGGAGAGATAGCAAGTCGTCTGAATGAGAGGCGCCAGGTACACTTCCAAGTAACACTAAACAAAATTCGAAGGCGTTCGGGAAGGCTGTGATGACGAGGAGCGGTGTAGGGGAACGTAGCTAGCCCGTGAGTCAGGAGTCGACTAGAGGAGTCATTGACGACCGTGCGGTATATGTAGAGGAGTAGGTAGACGAGGAGATTAAGTTGGAGTCTCCACCGGCCAAGGTGCATCAGAGGCGCAGCCCAGGAAGTACAGAACAGGCCGAGAACCAGCCATTACCCAGCACACTAGTGAGAATCTACAAACCTAGACTTCCATATCCCGGGAGAGTCCGTAGGGATAGAGACGAGGAGCAGAACATCAAATTTCTTGATCTTTTAAAGCAGCTTCATCTTAACATTCCATTCCTTGAGGCACTAACTCAAATGCTGAAATTTGCAAAGTTCCTTAAGAATATTCTTTCGAATAAAGAGATGTTAGCTGAGGTCTCTTCCATACCATTGAGTACTGGTTGCTCTGCAGTATTGCAGAGAAAGTTACCAGAAAAGATGTCTGACCCTGGGAGTTTCATGATTCCCTGCATCTTGAGTGATAATACGGTTTTTCACGCAATGGCGGATTTTGGTGCCAGTATTAATCTCATGTCGTATTCCGTGTATCTCAAGTTGGGTCTAGGCGAGCCGAGGCCTATCCGTATGAGTATCCAACTTTCTGATCGTTTTGTGAAATACCCCCAAGATGTGGTCGAGAACATGCTAGTTCGTGTCGACAAGTTCATCTTCTCGGCGGACTTTGTCATCTTGGACATGAACGATGATGATAGTGTCCCACTTATTTTGGGCCGACCATTCCTTGTTACTGCACTGGCGCTGATCAATGTCTGCGAGGGTAAGTTGATCTTAAGAGTTGGGGATGAGAAAGTCACCTTTGACGTTCGGCAGTCACTGAAACACCCCAAGTCCGCTGATGATTCCTTATACTTCATTGATACCATCATGGAACATGTTGGGGAGTTTTTCAGCGAAATATGTGGAGGATCTGTCTCCGACACCCAGATTCTCGATAGGGAGATTCCAGAGATTGAGATGGTTGCCATGGCCAATCAGTCATTAGATGACGAGACCGAGTCGCATATCCCTGAATCTGGCGTGTCTGCTGAGATCGTACGAGACGATCCGATGAACCGACCTTCTGTCGAGAGTCCTCCTTCTTCCTTAGAGCTTAAAGATTTGCCCGCCCACCTTGAGTATGCGTTTTTAGATGAAGAGGGAAAACCGCCGGTTATCATTGTATCTTCTTTGACGGAGGTCGAGAAGGAGAAGTTGTTGAGGGTGCTACGAGAACACAAAGAGGCGAATGCATGGAAGATTATCGACATATGATATTATTACCGTTGTGTTAACAAGCTCTTGGAACTTTTGAATAATAATAATAATAATAATAATAATAATAATAATAATAATAATAATAATAAAAGAAGAGATGGTTTGCATATCTAATTTGGGATGTGTCGGTAGGCCCAACTAGCTTTGATAGTCTTCTTTAGCAGATTTTATATATATAATAATTTGAAAACCGGTGAAACCGAATTTTGATGTTTAGGGAGGATTACCATAATCTGAAAACTTTGAGATGGTAAGAATTAAATGCATTCAAATCAGCACACCACCACATGTCCATCTTTTTACGAGCTTAGAAATAGTTATATATTTTAGGGTGATATAAAAGATCGAAAAAAAAGTATGTTTTGAAAGTTTGTTATGAAAGTTATGTATTGTATTATCAAAAGTTGTTCAAGAAAAGCAAATGCTTGAGAAGAAAGTTATGCATTGTAAAATGCCAAAGAAGCACTGTTTAAAGTTAGTAAAAGAGGCCAAAGATGCACATACTAGACGGGACTTAGAGTTTACGTGTTACCTTGGGGATAGTGACTCTGAGGATACACTATTGGCTCAAAGTTCTTAGTCAATAAATATCAAATTAGGAGTTTATAGGACAAAGTCCAATAATATTTAGGAATAGCTCATACGGCCTCCACATGACCATTCATCCATCAAAATTTCACCGAGTGCATCTAATTAGTATCATCAACGAGTCCTTGGCTTATGGTGATTTGTCGAACCATTTTGCTTCGACTCTAGTCTTCTAGCTCTCTTTGTCTAAGATGGGGTAGGTGTAGCCTTAATTTTTGGAATTAAAACGTATAACGCAAAAGGAGGGCTTGATTGGCTGGTGACTGGGTTTAAGTTGACAAAAATATCGGCAATCGCGGTCAATATGTCAAGCTGTTTCTTCTGTTTTGATAATGATTAATAATCTGAGAGTTTGTTATTTTTCACTTGGTTATGATCCTGTGTAGATTTCTTTTTCAGGGACGAAAAAAAGTCTTAAGTGTGGGGATGTTTGATGTGTTGTAAAACACACTTACTTTCCATACCTTTTTATCATGTTTTAAGTGCTTAATAGTATAATAAATAATAGTCATGGCTTGTTTTTATATGATCTTACAAAGTTTAATAATTGTTGTAGGTTATGAGTTTTACAAAAGAAAATGTTCGGGTTTTTGAAGACAAAAAGAAGACTTTATGATCAAGTTTGAAGAATACAACTCAAAGCCCGACCCAAGCCCACAAGAACCAAGCCTTTCAGGTATTATTATATAATATATCATAAAAATAAAAAAAACCCTAACAATTGGGCAGCCCCCTATTCCAATCGGAATTTAGAAGGAAGAAAAAATTAGTTTGGAGAGTTGGGTATTGTGGTCGGCTAAGAGGGTTTAGTGAGTTGTTTCCATTAAGGAAACACACAAGATTAAGTTGTGTGGCTGTAGAAACTCACGTGGGCAGCTAAAAGAAAATAGTATAATATAAAAAACTCAACCAAAACCCTTACAATCTGGTCCGATCGGACAACTCCATTGCAAAGGGAAAAATTGTTTTTTGTAATTGTTGAGCCACGAGGAAGAAGAAGATCATTAGGGACGGTTTCGGACAGAAGCTCGGGGTATTTTTCATCCAGAAACTCAGCCATAATATTAAGTATTACATCCATAAACTTTGTTCTTTTGTTCAAGATTCATACTCTTTTGATTTGATCTTTTAACTTGAATTGTTTTGCAAGTAAAGTGAAGATTGACTTGTGTTTGATTGTTATTGAATCTTGAATGAGTTTAATTATGTTTATGTTGAGTTTTATGATGTTTAACTTAAGTATTAGCTGCTGTCCAAAACTAATGTTAGGCTAAAGTAGTTAGTTCTACCTAGGTTAGATGAATATTGTTAGGTTTTAGTAAGTAATATGGATTGTTGATCATCATGACTTGAATTGTTAATGAAAATTTTGGTTTAGCATTGAATTAGGTTGTGTTTATTGGCTGTGTTTTTATTCATTATACTCATATACCTCGTTCTTTGATTGATTGAATCGGTTTTGGTTGATTTTAATCTTTACTTTGTGTTTAGAGATTGTTTGCGGGGTATACAACCGTAGGGTTTAAGTGGGTATGTTAATTGATTAGATTCAGCGAGTAGGCACCTTCTTAGAGACCGGGAGTTGATAGGGAGTAAGGTCGTCTCATAGCTTTTACTTGTTAGGATTAGGATCGCGCGAGAGCGGGTTCGGTTCTTGTCGGGTTTGGGTTTGTGAGCGATTAGTTGACCTAGTTTAAGTTAAACTAAATGGTTCCTCTATCGTTGGTTGCATAGTATTCATCTCCATTAGGGTTCTGTGTCGGTGAGATCGAGAGGAGAGTCGACATTAGAACACTTTAGCAATTCATACATCGGTTTGTTCTTAAAATCAACTAAGTGTAAGTTAGGGTTTGTTAGTGAGACCGAGAGGTGATCTAGCTTTCTTGAGTGAACCTTAGTTGTGTTATCCTTAGATACCGGTGTCGTGAGATTCTTCAATCAATTAGCTTATTATGCATTCAATAGGATTCTTACTTAGGTAGATGTTTTCTCCATTGATAAATCTCATTATCAAAGTTTCGTCTATTCTTGTTAGGTTAAGTCTTTTAAGTTAATTAAAGTAAGTTAGGTCAAATAGTTAATAACTAAAAATCAATTAAAAAAAATATTATTCTTAGTTGATTCTTGGTTAGGGTTAAGTATTAAGTACGTTTTCACGTGTCCTTGTGTTCGATACTCGGGCTTCCTTAGGTCTATACTATTTTTTATCGGTACACTTGCCGGTTGTGTGTGGATTCGTTAGGATTTTCGTTTTATGAATCTAAAGCTTAGTTGTGAGTTATTTAGAAAGAGCATCATTAGACACATATCAATAGCCTCGATCCTCGAAGGATCAACGTGTATTCCTTTCTCATTGACAACGTGTCCAAGAAAGTGAACTTCCCCGATCCAGAAATCGCATTTTGAAATTTTGCATACAGTTTTTCTTTCTTCAGCAGTTCTAAAATCAACCTTAGGTGTTTTCCATGCTCTTGCTTGGTTCGTGAGTAGATAAGTATGTCATCGATGAATACGATCACGAATTATCCAAGTGTAAGGCCCCGTTCCCGGTAGCCCTACTTTAACGTTGGATTTATTCATAAACACAGTTCTAAATATCATAGTTAATTAAAAACTTTCGCGGAAACGTTAACTTTAATCATTCGGTACAAAACATTAATCTTTTCTTTAAAACCATAACATAAAACATTATATTTAAAACATCATTTCTTTCATCTTCAGATGCCAGCCGTTCAATCCATGCCATGTGCCATCCTCATGCTAACTCTTCAGCCTAATCACCTGCGTGCATACTAAAATTCAGCTACGCTGAGTGAGTTCTAGTTAGTCAGGCGATATACAACACATACATATATCATACATACATACATACATATCCGAAGATACATACATACTTAATCAATTACCCTACTACCATACATACATACATATCTACAATCACTAAACTCAGTCTACCGAGAGTACGTTCATAGTCTGCCGGCTATACCTGTACTCAAGGTCGTGAACACGTAAAAGGTCTGCAGTCCTTAATTATGTTCACCAAATTATGGTACGTGCAAGGTCCGCAGTCCTCCCCTATACCATCCTATATTAACAACACCTACAAGGTCCTCAGTCCTTTCCTATGTTGCAACCTAAATCATAGCACGCTCTCCTATGCTACCACAACACAAATACAGCACGTATAAGGTCCACAGTCCTTATCTACATTGACGTTTATTATCTATAATACGTATAAGGCCCACCATCCTTATCTACGTTCACATCTATCATCAATATCACGTATAAGGCCCGCAGTCCTTAACTACGTTCCCATCTAACATCTACAACATGTATAAGGCCCGCAGTCCTTAACTACGCCACCACATGCCAAGTCTATGTCCAACGGAAGTTAGAGAGATTTTCCGACCTAACTTACTATGTCGGACATAGAACTTACATACCATTCATATACTTGTATACATGTACAATAAGTACACTGTAGCATAAGAACACGCTAGGCGTTCTTCACATCCTTCGTTTAACAGTCACACCCCTTGTTGGTACGTGCAATATCCGAAGATCTTTCACGCCCTGACAAGTGTTCATTTATAATGTTCATACATCATCCATATATTACATATGACATTTATATCTTTATTTATAAACTGACAGTACGCGCAATATCCGAAGATCGTTCAAGTACGACAAACAATCAATCATATATCAAAATTATTTATATAGTCATATCTTTGACTATCACCTGGCAGTACATGCAATATCCGAAGATCGTTCATGTACTAACATCATCTTACATAAATAGTACAAGGCATACACTTACCACTTAAGATAAGTGTATTAACTATCATATCGAGTATGCACACAGCCCCAAAAACATAACAAGGAAGTGGGGCTAGAAACTCACCTCAACTCGGTTACTTCTTCCGTTAATGGTTACTCCTTTCTTTGGCTAAGCACGGCTAACTATATAACAATTACGCGCATTGATTACTATCACTCTCCATATCGCATTTCTAGTTTAGTTATTACCCTCAACAAACGGGGGTCTGGGGGCAACGCCCCTGGCAGCTGGGTCTAGGGGCGGCAGCCCCTAAAAGGGTCCAAGGGTCAGAGCCCCTGGCTGGGGTTGAGCTTAAATTATTATTTCCATTAACCGCCTTAGAACATTTTCCACTAGGATTTTAAATTATTATTTTATTCACCATCTCATTTTCTATAACGAATTAAGCCTAATTCGTTATCAGATCACAGTCTAATTCGTTATCTAGCACATGATCTGATTCGTTAACCAGCTTCGTTGTCCTGATTTGTTAGCTGATTCGTTATCTAGTTCGTCATCTTTCGTAACGAATTGGACCTTTATAACGAACTGGTCTTTTAACGAACTGAACCCTTAACGAACTGGGGCTTCATTCGTCAGTTCTTCCTTAACGAACTACTAAACGAATTGGAGTTAGTTCGTCATTTATTCCTTAACGAAAGGCTTAACGAATTGTGTCTGTTTCGTTATCTCCCATTGACAAATGACATAACGAATTACCTTCTAATTCGTTAAGTCTCCGTTAACGAACTAGGTTTAGGTCAGAATGTCAGAATATTCTGACATCCTCGTACACACATTCTACGGCGCCGCCGTTGCCGGAATAACGGGATCTCGCCGGAAAAGCGAGATCTCGCTTATTTCACCAGCATTTTCACCGTTTTTCGTCCCGACGATCAGATCTGAGCTAGGGTGATCCCTAAGCCAATCTTAGATTCGGTTCATACCCGATTCCACCCAGATCTCGTAACTTTAACGGTTTAACGGTTTCGGCTCGTCGTTTCGTGACTAAATCTAACGGGTTTGGATCTCTACAATATCATACTTCATTACCTCGGGTCGGGATCGATTCTTCTTGGTTTCGGCTAGAGAGAGAAAGTAGGATGAGAGAGAGCTAAGTGTGTGTTTTGGTGATGTATGGAATATGTGTGAAATGAACGGAAAAATGGGAATTTAAGGTTTATATAATTATGGAGCATGGGCTTAAGCCCATGGTCTCTTCTTTCTTTCCTTCATGACCCAAGTCAACAACCCATGTCCATTACCCAACACTAGCCCGACCCATACTAACTCCTACTTTATTTAATTATTTCCCCTCTAACCCGAGTAAACTTCCTCACTGACAATAAATAATATAATTAATATTATTTTAGAAATTTCGGGATGTTACACCAAGTATGGCTTGTAGACTCTATTCATCAAGTCCATGAATATAGCTGGAGCATTTGTCATTCCAAATGGCATGACCAGAAATTCGTAGTGGCCATAGCGAGTTCGGAACGCTGTTTTGGGAATATCTCCTTCTGCTACTCTGAGTTGATGGTATCCAGAACGTAGATCGATTTTTGAATAATAGCTAGATCCCTGCAACTGATCAAACAGGTCATCAATCCTCGGTAGTGGGTACCAATTCTTAATTTAGCTTGTTCAGCTCCCGATAATCGATTCACATACGGAATGATCCATCCTTCTTTTTGACGAACAGAAATGGAGCTCCCCAGGGTGAAAATTTAGGTCTAATAAAGCCTTTATCCAGTAATTCTTGAAGTTGATTGGAAAGTTCTTGCATTTCTGACGGTGCTAATCTATACGGAGATTTGGCTACCGGTGCAGTGCCTTGAACAAGATCTATCCTGAACTCAACTTGTCTTTCTGGAGGTAAACCAGGCAAATCTTCAGGAAATACCTCTGGGAAATCTAGAACAACTGGATTGTCTTCGAGTTTACGCTCCTTGGCTTTGGTTTCGACTACATTGGCTAAGAAAGCGGGATATCCTTTTCGTAACATCTTCCGGGCTTTCATCACATTGACAAATTTCAAATCTGCGTTGCTTTGATCGCCACGGATTGATAGAATTTCTCCATAAGGAATGGGCATACGAACTAACTTCTCAGAACAGACAATTTCATCCTGATTCCTAGATAACCAGTCCATTTCTACAACGATGTCAAAGCTGCCTAATTCAACTGGCAAAAGGTCGATCTCAAATTTTCGATTTTCCAGTTGAATGGCACATCCATGAATGATTTCTCTGGTTTCTATAAGTTTCCCGTTGGCTAATTCTATGGAATATTTGTTTTCTAATTTACTGGGTTTAATGTCAAGTAATGGTTCAAATTGTTTTGAGATGAAACTCAAATCAGCACCCGTATCGAAAAGAATGTAAGCATAATGGTTATTAACCAGAAACGTACCAGTTACCACAGATGAGTCCTTACGTGCCTTCTTTGCGTTCATCTCAAATGCTTTCCCCTTTGAAGTCTGACCCTTAAGTTTTGGGCATTCATTCCTATAATGTCCTTCAATCCCACATTCATAACATTTCCTCACACTATGATCCATTGATCGGACATCATTTACATGTACCATAATGGATTTTACCACAAGTGTTACATCAAGATGTTTGATTAGTGTTTCTAGGGTTAGCAACAAACAAACGACCTGATCCTTAGTTCTTTCCTTTCTTAAATTGACCTCCTGAGTTACCCATCCATTTCCTTTTGTTATTTCTAACATCGACAACCTTATTCTCCAATTCTCCTCCATCTCCAGTAGTTTTCTTTCCGGCATCCTTTTAAACCAAAATACCTTTACGAACCGCATCGTCAGTGAGGGTTTTCGCTAAAGCACGAGCAGACTGAATCGTATCGGGTTTTGAGGAAGTCACCATCCCTCTAATCTCTGGTGCTAAACCCCATATGTATCTCTCGATTAGAACATATACCGGGGTAACCAAACGAGGTAGCAGTCTAGCGAGCGCATTAAATCGTGACGTGTACGTATTAACGTCAGCTCCCTCCATATCTAAATGCCAGAAATCATACTCAATTTTCTAAAGTTCGTTTCTAAGACAATACTCTTGTAACAACATGTCCTTTAACTGCTCCCAAGTTAAGCCATATGCTGCCTCTTCTTCCTTATTCTGGATTAAAGAATTCCACCATTCTAAAGCCTCATCTTGGAAAGAACAAACTCCGTATTTAATTCTTTCGGCTGGAGAACAGTTACTAATCTTCTTCACGGATTCCATCTTTTCGATCCATCTTACAATCTCTAAAGGACCTTCGGCTCCCGTAAAGGTTTTAGGACCGCACCCTTGGAATGTTTTGTAGTTACATCCAAGTAATTGACTCCCTGAGGGGTTACCCGTAGCAGTTCCAGTACCAGTACCCATCGAAGTACCGTTCCCGGTTTCGTTTCCCATGTTTCGACCTTGGTTGGGGTCAGTATTTCGGTTAACATTCTGCTGTTCCATAGCAGTATTAACATGTTGTGCAATTAATTGGGCTAATTCCTCAGGCGTCGTGGGTAAACCAGAACCTCGGGCGGTGCTTTTCCTAGTCCATGGTGGCATTTTCTTTTAAAAAATAAAGAAATATTAGATTATACACAATTAATATCACAATTAATAATTAATTAATGATCAAGCATGGTAAATAACACAATGCACATTCATAAAGGAAAATTCTTAATATATTAAACATCCAAAATTTGGTACCGATACATACTAGTACCTATATTGTCTTAGAATTTTCCCAAACACAAGTATAAATAGGCCTAAAGTGCCTATGAAACATACAAGGAAATATACAAACAAACAAACATCAAAAGAAACTAACATCCCATCTTCAACAGCATCACTTCCCCTTAGCTACTAATACCCATTACCACCCATCATGGACCTGGTGGTGGCAGCAATCCCAATACCCTTCTAATATGAGTCATGTGAGCCTCAACCCTCCTAAGCCTCTGTAGAATAGTGGAGAATGTATGGACATCGAAGATACCCGTCGTCTCCAAGTGGGTTATGCGACTACTGTGACACCCGGTAATTTCCCAATCCTATAAACCAAGTAATCAACCTAATTATTAGGTAATTATGTTATATGCGCCTTGCGCGAGCGCGCCATATTAGAATTAGCGCGTGCATTTGTTATGTGCACCCTGCGCGAGCGCGCTATGTTAGAATCAGCACGGGCACGTTATGTGCGCCCTGCGCGAGCGCGCGATGTAAGAACCAGCGTGGGCATATGTTATGTGCGCCATGCGCGAATGTTTTGGCTTTATGTTTTCATGTAACTTAACTTTATGTTGTCTATTGGGATGACCGTCCCGCATGATGCTAAGGCGGGTGCATCCCAAATCGTTTATGCGCGTGCGGAAGGGGAACTAACCTCCCCGCATGGCGGGAACATTGAGAGCTAGTTTGTCTGAAGCTCCAAGATGGAATTGACTTCAACATGACTGATCACTATGTTGAAATACCAAGACCACCTGGAGAATCTACAAATGAAACTCAATGTCCCTGACTGCGAGAAGGTTACGTACCTACCCGCAGCAAAGAAATGTCCTTAACGCAGTAAGCTATGCGCACAAAGATATACGCGCAGAACACTTAGCCTAATCTCCAGATTTAAGGAGGATTATTCCCGCCCAAAAGGAAACAGTAGCGTGTTTCAGAGATTTCCACTTTTACTGTACAACTGACAAAAGTACCTGAAAAAGCACACTGTAACATGAAAAGTCAACTGTCAGCCACCCTACTCCCACCAACCACAGACCTGCATGTCCTGTCCAAATCAAATCAGAATCTTTTATCCACTCCCTAGGACCAATCACCTCCACTTTTAAATAAATAATAATAATTTCCATACTTTATCATCATTACACCTAGATATGAAAAGATTACAATCCCCTAAAGCAAGGGATTGTGTTTCCTAAATCTTGCCTATAAATATGTAACCCAAATTATCACCCAAACACACTTCAAACTTCTCTCTTAAAGAACTGCAAACTTGCACTAATCATCTCCCAAGCATTTCATTTCCGATCCTGTTACTAGACCTTCAATTCCGAGGCCAACACCAAGAAAACCCGAATCCCGAGTAATCCCTTAACAAGAACCACAGGTGAGTCTCACAGCCCCTATTTTCACTGTTTTCACTATTTTTAAACTGTTTTCGGGGCGAGGGACACGTACTTAAATTATGTTTTATCATGATACTCTTACAAGCAATGCAAGCAATTATGTGTTTAAATAATGTTTCATTATGGTATATTTACGAGCAATGCAACGGTTATCTATGGTTTTCGATGTTAGTGCACCAGATTCGAGTAAGTGATCACTTTACCATTGGAACTCTAAGGGTAGGGACTGCTGGTTTGATCCACCCACTCGTAGGGGTCGCGCCTCTTACACAGACGAGTGCCTAGCATGTCACGGGGCAGTACTATGGGATTGAGCCCGCTCGTAGAGGTCGCTCCTCTTACGCAGACGAGCGCCTTGTTTTCCGGCACAACGTCCGCGCGTAACTCGCGGGACGGTATTATTCGCTCGTAGTGGCAGCGCCACTTACACAGACGAGCACGGTTTTTCAGAAGTGTCCGCGCGTAACCCGCGGGACGGTATTACTTATTTCGCTCGTAGTGGCAGCGCCACTTACACAGACGAGTACAGTTCCCAGAAATGTTCGCGCGTAGCCCGCGGAACGATTTTATCAGAATATGTTATCAGAACTATGTTTTGCTAAGCACGTGTTGAAATGATGCTATCAGAATTATGTTTCAGAATGATTTATATCAAGACTATGATGCAATACGAA
Organism: Bidens hawaiensis; assembly: GCF_021521415.1. Classification (NCBI taxonomy): domain Eukaryota; kingdom Viridiplantae; phylum Streptophyta; class Magnoliopsida; order Asterales; family Asteraceae; genus Bidens; species Bidens hawaiensis. Next base: position 120,753 of record NW_027491388.1, on the reverse strand, counting down.
TTATCAAGTTACTAAAACTTGTGAACTCACTCAGTTTATACTGATTCAAATGTTTTTACGTGTCTTTCAGGAGATAACTAGGTAGCGCATGGAGTCACACTTAGAGCACCTCACGCTGAACATCTAAAACTAGCTTTTTGGAAGATTTTAGTTCTATCCCTTCGATGCGCACGGTTGTTCCCGCCGCGCAAGAGGATATGGCGTAGAAATCTTCAACAGTTTTTATACTTGGATGTTTTTATGAAATTTTTAAACAATGTAATGTATTTGTATTAAACATTTCATGCGCAATGAAAATCTTACTTTGAATGTTTGCAATGGCCCGTGCTTAATTATCAATCCCCACTCGCGCGCGCCCGGCTGTTTCCGCCGTTCAGGGCCGGGTGTGACAACTACAAAGGTGATCGATAACAGAGTCTTGAGTGGCTAGTCGTTCCTTAATGTGGCTCATGTGGTGGTCGCATGGAGAACATCGTTCCACCCACTGAGTCTTATCCATCTTTGGTGGGGATCCACCAGCAGATGAAGGACCAGTACCACCTTCCACATGTCGCTTACCCCTTCGGGTGTACACCTTAAGTGGTTTAGGTGTCACCGGTTCAGGAGAAGGGTTCGCGGTCGGTGATGGTGGAGCAGGGGTAGCAGTGACCGGAGTAGTAGGTGTAGCAGACATAGGTAGGGCGAGTACAGGCTGTGAGGTCACCGAGGATGGACTACCAGTAGGTGCGGAGACAAGTACCGCTGCCTTAGCGACTTCCGCAGCAGCTAAGCTGCCATGGCCTCCTCAGACAAAGTGAACTCAGCCCTATAGGTCTCAACTCTCCAGAAAGAGCCACCAGTCTCCATAGTGATTCGTCTGAACTGGCTGACTGGGGGTAGGGGAACTGAGGGTGTAGTAGTCTTAGCAAGTGAAGGTGCCCCTTCGGCTTCTACCCAGCCATTGTTTGAACCAATCGCTGAAGTACTCATGTGGCCGAAAGTGGAGAAATTGCCCGATATGGGCGGGTGAGTGAGCTGTCGGAACGCAGCTTGTGCCATTTCGAGTTGTTTCTCGGGTGTATCCTCTAGTTCCGATTTTGGGGAGGGTATATCCCTCGCCTCGTCATCAGAGTCAATGTCGGAGAGGTCAACAATGTTCCTAGGTTCAGACAACTGTGACATAAGACCAAAAACTTGTGCTAAGTAATCATATAATATAATCTATACTTTAACAAAATGAAGTTTAACTTTTTCATTTATCTTAGCTTCGTGAAGTGGGAAAATTAATGTTGTGTTTAAATATTCAAGTTATAGTTTAAAAATTTTTCACCAAAAATTTCTAATTCGCTATCGTTGGCTCTGATACCAACTTCTGTCACACCCCGAAAACTTAACTTAGCAGGGAAGTCTAATTAAGACTTTCGAGTGGTGACAGACGCCGATTAGCCATACAAAATTTAAACACACAACATTAATGTACAAGTTGGACATTTATTATTGAAAACACAAGTTCCAAGTCGTCAGAGTACATATTATTTTAAAACATTATGTCCAACTATCTGGATCGTCGTCGGCAACGGGTTCGAATCCCGAATTGGAAAGCCAATTCCAATTAATGAATTCTCGACTCTAAGATTTACACCAACTTGGAACCCAACGACTTCAAGTAAATTTGGACGCCGTCGACCTACTTCGAAGGAATGAGATGGACAAAGACATCGAGATTTTATCAAACGAGCTATCCGAAGACAACCCGATAGTCCAATCTCTAAAAGCCAATCGACGAACGAAAATTTTAGAAAAATATAAATGAGTTTTAGTTTTATTAGTATTATTTATGTTTTTTTATTTTAATTTGATGTATTTATTTTAATTTAGTTTAATGTATTTTTTATTTGGAAGTTTAATGTAATTTTTAATTTTATGTTAATTTATTTAAATGATTTAGTATTTAAAAAAACAAATAAAATTAATAATGATTGGGCGCCACGTGGCGCATAACCCCTGGTAGTGGAGAGTTATGACTACAGCCTGTTTTTGTACAAAACCATAACTCTAACTGGGCGCCACGTGGCGCATAACCCCTGGTAGTGGAGCTTTATGACTAAAAACAAGTTTAAAATATACGTCAACACAAAGGTTGGTGAGTTCTTACTAATATAAAATATTATTTTCATTAAATTTCACTTTCTCTAATTCGAAACTATTTTGTCCATACAAAATCAAAATTTATGTTTTACCTTGACCCCACGGGACCAAGGCCAACTTACACGAAAGTTGTTTAAAAATCATATAGTCTCCTCAACGACAAGCCAAATGGACACCTTTCGTCTTACAACGATAGTTCTCGAAATATAACATTTTATTCTTCAATATTTGTGATAGTTATAAACTAGTAAGGAATATAACAAATGTAATGCTACTAAACCTATAATCAAAGCGTACAATAATTCAAAATATTTTCCCCCCAACATTTAACTAGCGCGACTGGTCGGTAGGCAGGGCGTCACCCGATAGATCTATCAATATTTCTATGCTTTTTTACAGTTAATGATTATAAGGATGCGGTAACCACTAATTATCTCAATATTTATTTTAGTCAGCCCGACCACGTTAACCAACGTCGGTCAAATTTAAAGCTATTACAATATCACAATTGTTAAGATAAAAATGTGTTTTCACACAAACGTGTTTCGCCCCAAAAACAATTATAAATCATTTAAAATAATTTAAACTGGTGGGGATTTCTGAGAAACTCACCTTGACTGTTATTGTCGGTTTTCGTACACGTCTCGTGTCCTATTCATTTAGTACACGTTTTTAAATTATTTATTCTCACAATAATCTTAAGCTGTTCTTTCAACTTAAAGTGTTCACACCAGTATTTTAGTCTTTCAAAAAATGTTTAAATTGTTTATTAGTTTTAGTGTTCAATGACCCACTGACGGCTTTAGTTTAGTTAAAACCATATTATATACTTACTCAAGCACACAACACAATATCATAAGCATATATATATATATATATATATATATATATATATATATATATATATATATACTAGTATGATACCCGCGCGATGCGGCGGCGCAAACAATTTACTACGCGGTCTTTTTCTGTTAGTTTATCAAATCCAAACAATCTGCGTATTAGCAGCATTAAAGTTTCAAGTTGCCAAGCGCGGGCTTTTCTACCCGGGTGGAAAAGAACTACAGTGTCAATCAATAACTTTTGCATGTGTCTATCAAATAATTTAGCAATCTTAGTTTCCCATTGAGACGAGTAACAAACATTAACAATTTATTTGATATACAAAAGTTCATCCGCACAATGCAACTATAATGTGATTTTAACTATCTAAACCTATTCGAACTATTTAGTTATACATAAGTATTAATATATTTAGTCCCAAGCTATACAAAAGATGAAGCATGAGGTTATCAGAAGCTCATGATTACTCACATGTATGAAAACATGGTTCAAAGCGTTTCAAAAGAGGTCAGGTGACTGGTTCTTTCATCTTTGATGTGCCTTTTATGTCAAAATTTTGACCCGTATTACAACCCCTTCAAAACTATTAGTATTTCTTCACAAATTGAATTTGTTGGCCAAGTCTTCTGCAACTCTGTCAAAGTCTGGTTAGGAAAACGTGTTACCAGTCAAGTGCTTGGTTCGATGTCCGGTTTGGTTCTAAAAACATTGCATGTAAGCGTTTATGATTGTATTCGTGGACAGTTTACCATAACTATATATATTTACTATGTTATATACCAATAAGATTAAACAAAAACAATTATATTTTTTTATAATTACAGGCTCTCGTATAAAGGTCACAGGCTTGTTTATTAAGAGAGGCTTGTTTATTAAGAGAGTTACATAAGCGTCTCTTGGAACTCAAGGACGTACTTAATAGAAGGTAGTTATATTGTCATAACAAAAAAAGAAGGAAAAAAATCACTCAGTATACAACAGTCAAATAATGACATATGAAAATAAAAAAAAATTGTGAGACTAAAATGCAACTATGAAAAAACTTTTTGAGACAGAAGAATTAAAGTCTAAATATTCTAGGTAAGTCAATAAAAAAGTGAGACTAAATACGCATTCAAAACTTAAAAGAACTAAAGTCTAAAATAACGCTTAAAATATGATTATACTTACATTAGCAAAATCCAAGCTTCTATACTTTTTGCCATAAGCTTGCACGGGGCAATAACTACCATATGCTAGTTCGAGCGGGGTGTGCAAATAGTAGTTGCCTTCACTTGAACCACCACCATCACAAACGGTGTAGCTGAATTTGTTGCCATCTGTAACCGAACATGCATTTTAATATTTAAAAACATAATAATATAAGATCACAAGTTCAAAATCAATATATTTTGCAACCACCTCCTATCCACATATCTCATTGACCTTTTATAAACATGATCCACAACACCATCGTCAGCAAATGTCACAAAACCAAACCCTTTACGACACAATCCGCAAAACCATATCTATGGCCACACTAACAGTTTAGGTATGCTCATCACTAAAGAAAACAAAACAAATCAGCCGATTATCACACTTATTATTCAAGTTTCAACATTAAAGCTAAAATTAAAAAGCCGAACCTTGCAACATTAAAAATGTTCCAAACATTTCATTCACTAACTTGTCACACTCGTGATCTAACATCACAACAAATGATATGTGCATTGCTACAGTGTCAAGTATATTTACTACCCTCTCAAAAGACGATGGTAAAAGGAAGATAAAACTAATAATTGATAACATAAAGAAGCAATACACCAAGACCTGAAAGCTTTCAGTCAAACCTTCTCCGTCGCCGGCAACCTTTTCAACACCTCAGTTGCTGCCTTCCTCGCGAAGCAGTCTACCAACACCTTGATGGTAAAAGAAAGGTAGAGCTTAAATGGTGTTTGCATAAAAAATTTCTCTTATGATTGTTCCTTGTTCATGTTATAATGGCTAAAAAAATGATAATAATAATTTGAATTCACATCGAATCTTATGACAAAACCATACATAAAACCACTAAAAGTAACATAATAAAAGAAAATAGGCAATAACATACCTGAATGAATAGGGCAGTCAAGAGGTACATGCATAATTTCACTCGCGTTTGAAGCTTTTAACTTTGTTTCCGGTTCCAAATTTAGGGCCATTGTTAAATGCCTACACCTTTTGGAAAATACATGTAAAAATGTAAGATGTGAATACGATTTTAAAAACTTAAAGAACAAAACTACAATAGAACATGAAAACTCATACAGTCATACCCGAGTGTTTAACATAGGCGTGCTGCTGCAAAATTCATCCACAAATAAAAAAAATTATCTTTCATTAAAATTGCTTTCGTTATAAAACCTAATCGAAATACATATCACGATTGCTCATACACTTCAAGCAATTAAGACCACCCGTAATGGGTGCGTTGTTTGTTGCGTCAAGGAGGAAAATGCGGGGGGTACACCGCCCCCCTGCGTTATGCAATTTTTTTTGAGCTACGTTGTATACAAAGCGCGGAATAAGGGCACACAAATCAAAAAAGTAGCCGTTGGGTGGGTTTGGAGCCGTTGGGCTTTTTTTTAAAAAAAAATATTAATTATATTTATACTATATAAACAAACCAAACTCATATTTTTATACACATTCCTTCCAACTATACCAATTTACACAAATATTTATATCTTTTACACTAATATTTCTACCATCATGTTTCCAAACAACAACGAAAATATTCTCGGTTTCGGCCAATATGCCCGTCAAGGCAACCAAAATCCACAACCGAACCAATCTACCGCCCCGACGCCAACCATACCCGTCCCGCAAATGTTTGACCCTTAAATGGCCGCCTACTTTCAATATCTACAAAACTCTATTCCAAACGCGGTGCCCGGTTTCCAAAACCCGACGGCGAACATTTTTGCCGGTTCGGGTTCCCAACCCGCCCCGGAGACCCAACCCGAGGTCGAGTTCGTGCCGGAGACACAACCCGTCCCGGAGACCGTATGCGGTTCGAGCCAACGCGGACGTTCGAAAAAACACGGAAAGAAGCCCGCCGGCGAACATCGGGTTAAAAAGACGGTGATAGCGTGGAGTATCGACGAGTGCGTACTATGTGCTCATGCTTGGTGCTAGATATCGGAAGATGCCAAATGCGGTAGGTTTTTAAAATGCATATATATTTTTTAAAATTTCTTATAACAAACATTAAACTTGTAATGTTTTATTTTTTTAGCGAACTATCAAAAAATGGGGGTATTTTGGCACAAAATTATAGAGAGGTTTCACAACCTTGGCGGGGACTCACGTCGAGAAAAAGATTCGTTACTGTCGAAATGGGGCGACATAAACACCAAATGCATGGCTTTCCATACGGTTTTCTCTCGGATGAATCGAACTAGGAGTAGCGGTGTCTCGGACGCGGAAGTCATGGAGAACGCGTTGGTTGAGTTTCAACATAAGGTCGGCGGGACCTTCAACTACTTTGGCATTTGGAAAGACCTCTTGAGGTTTCACCCAAAATGGGGCTTGGTGTTGGATGCCGAAGCCGAAGCCGAAGGTGGTCCGCGTAAAAAAAAGTCTAAAACATCGTCTTCGGTTGATCCAGACACACCCCGTTCCGACGCTCGAAACTTCAACTTAAGCGATAATGACCCCGTGAATACTACCGACATGCCTCGGCCGGGGGGTAGAAGAACCAAAGGCAAAAGAAAGGGGAAAGGGGCCGGTTCGTCGTCGGCAACGGGTTCGAATCCCGAATTGGAAAGCCAATTCCAATTAATGAACTCTCGACTCCAAGATTTACACCAACTTGGAACCCAACGACTTCAAGTAAATTTGGACGCCGTCGACCTACTTCGAAGGAATGAGATGGACAAAGACATCGAGATTTTATCAAACGAGCTATCCGAAGACAACCCGATAGTCCAATCTCTAAAAGCCAATCGACGAGCGAAAATTTTAGAAAAATATAAATGAGTTTTAGTTTTATTAGTATTATTTATGTTTTTTTATTTTAATTTGATGTATTTTTTTTAATTTAGTTTAATGTATTTTTTATTTGGAAGTTTAATGTAATTTTTAATTTTATGTTAATTTATTTAAATGATTTAGCATTTAAAAAAAACAAATAAAATTAATAATGATTGGGCGCCACGTGGCGCATAACCCCTGGTAGTGGAGAGTTATGACTACAGCCTGTTTTTGTAAAAAACCATAACTCTAACTGGGCGCCACGTGGCGCATAACCCCTGGTAGTGGAGCTTTATGACTAAAAACAAGTTTAAAATATACGTCAACACAAAGGTTGGGGAGTTCTTACTAATATAAAATATTATTTTCATTAAATTTCACTTTCTCTAATTCGAAACTATTTTGTCCATACAAAATCAAAATTTATGTTTTACCTTGACCCCACGGGACCAAGGCCAACTTACACGAAAGTTGTTTAAAAATCATATAGTCTCCTCAACGACAAGCCAAATGGACACCTTTCGTCTTACAACGATAGTTCTCGAAATATAACATTTTATTCTTCAATATTTGTGATAGTTATAAACTAGTAAGGAATATAACAAATGTAATGCTACTAAACCTATAATCAAAGCGTACAATAATTCAAAATATTTTCCCCCCAACATTTAACTAGCGCGACTGGTCGGTAGGCAGGGCGTCACCCGATAGATCTATCAATATTTCTATGCTTTTTTACAGTTAATAATTATAAGGATGCGGTAACCACTAATTCTCTCAATATTTATTTTAGTCAGCCCGACCACGTTAACCAACGTCGGTCAAATTTAAAGCTATTACAATATCACAATTGTTAAGATAAAAATGTGTTTTCACACAAACGTGTTTCGCCCCAAAAACAATTATAAATCATTTAAAATAATTTAAACTGGTGGGGATTTCTGAGAAACTCACCTTGACTGTTATTGTCGGTTTTCGTACACGTCTCGTGTCCTATTCATTTAGTACACGTTTTTAAATTATTTATTCTCACAATAATCTTAAGCTGTTCTTTCAACTTAAAGTGTTCACACCAGTATTTCAGTCTTTCAAAAAATGTTTAAATTGTTTATTAGTTTTAGTGTTCAACGACCCACTGACGGCTTTGGTTTAGTTAAAACCATATTATATACTTACTCAAGCACACAACACAATATCATAAGCATATATATATATATATATATATATATATATATATATATATATATATACTAGTATGATACCCGCGCGATGCGGCGGCGCAAACAATTTACTACGCGGTCTTTTTCTGTTAGTTTATCAAATCCAAACAATCTTCGTATTAGCAGCATTAAGGTTTCAAGTTGCCAAGCGCGGGCTTTTCTACCCGGGTGGAAAAGAACTACAGTGTCAAGCAATAACTTTTGCATGTGTCTATCAAATAATTTAGCAATCTTAGTTTCCCATTGAGGCGAGTAACAAACATTAACAATTTATTTGATATACAAAAGTTCATCCGCACAATGCAACTATAATGTGATTTTAACTATCTAAACCTATTCGGACTATTTAGTTATACATAAGTATTAATATATTTAGTCCCAAGCTATACAAAAGATGAAGCATGAGGTTATCAGAAGCTCATGATTACTCACATGTATGAAAACATGGTTCAAAGCGTTTCAAAAGAGGTCAGGTGACTGGTTCTTTCATCTTTGATGTGCCTTTTATGTCAAAATTTTGACCCGTATTACAACCCCTTCAAAACTATTAGTATTTCTTCACAAATTGAATTTGTTGGCCAAGTCTTCTGCAACTCTGTCAAAGTCTGGTTAGGAAAACGTGTTACCAGTCAAGTGCTTGGTTCGATGTCCGGTTTGGTTCTAAAAACATTGCATGTAAGCGTTTATGATTGTATTCGTGGACAGTTTACCATAACTATATATATTTACTATGTTATATACCAATAAGATTAAACAAAAACAATTATATTATTTTATAATTACAGGCTCTCGTATAAAGGTCACAGGATCGTTTATTAAGCGAGTTACATAAGCGTCTCTTGGAACTCAAGGACGTACTTAATAGAAGGTAGTTATATTGTCATAACAAAAAAAGAAGGAAAAAAATCACTCAGTATACAACAGTCAAATAATGACATATGAAAATAAAAAAAAATTGTGAGACTAAAATGCAACTATGAAAAAACTTTTTGAGACAGAAGAATTAAAGTCTAAATATTCTAGGTAAGTCAATAAAAAAGTGAGACTAAATACGCATTCAAAACTTAAAAGAACTAAAGTCTAAAATAACGCTTAAAATATGATTATACTTACATTAGCAAAATCCAAGCTTCTATACTTTTTGCCATAAGCTTGCACGGGGCAATAACTACCATATGCTAGTTCGAGCGGGGTGTGCAAATAGTAGTTGCCTTCACTTGAACCACCACCATCACAAACGGTGTAGCTGAATTTGTTGCCATCTGTAACCGAACATGCATTTTAATATTTAAAAACATAATAATATAAGATCACAAGTTCAAAATCAATATATTTTGCAACCACCTCCTATCCACATATCTCATTGACCTTTTATAAACATGATCCACAACACCATCGTCAGCAAATGTCACAAAACCAAACCCTTTACGACACAATCCGCAAAACCATATCTATGGCCACACTAACAGTTTAGGTATGCTCATCACTAAAGAAAACAAAACAAATCAGCCGATTATCACACTTATTATTCAAGTTTCAACATTAAAGCTAAAATTAAAAAGCCGAACCTTGCAACATTAAAAATGTTTTAAACATTTCATTCACTAACTTGTCACACTCGTGATCTAACATCACAACAAATGATATGTGCATTGCTACAGTGTCAAGTATATTTACTACCCTCTCAAAAGACGATGGTAAAAGGAAGATAAAACTAATAATTGATAACATAAAGAAGCAATACACCAAGACCTGAAAGCTTTCAGTCAAACCTTCTCCGTCGCCGGCAACCTTTTCAACACCTTAGTTGCTGCCTTCATGTTATAATGGCTAAAAAAATGGTGTTTGCATAAAAACTTTCTCCTATGATTGTTCCTTGTTCATGTTATAATGGCTAAAAAAATGATAATAATAATTTGAATTCACATCGAATCTTATGACAAAACCATACATAAAACCACTAAAAGTAACATAATAAAAGAAAATAGGCAATAACATACCTGAATGAATAGGGCAGTCAAGAGGTACATGCATAATTTCACTCGCGTTTGAAGCTTTTAACTTTGTTTCCGGTTCCAAATTTAGGGCCATTGTTAAATGCCTACACCTTTTGGAAAATACATGTAAAAATGTAAGATGTGAATACGATTTTAAAAACTAAAAGAACAAAACTACAATAGAACATGAAAACTCATACAGTCATACCCGAGTGTTTAAAATAGGCGTGCTGCTGCAAAATTCATCCACAAATAAAAAAAAATATCTTTCATTAAAATTGCTTTCGTTATAAAACCTAATCGAAATACATATCATGATTGCTCATACACTTCAAGCAATTAATACATGATTCAGGGAAACAAATATGAATATGCTCGAATAAAATCATTTATTGTGATCACACCAAGTATCAAGAGTTACCAATGACATTTACACAAACATGATGCGTGCTTACCTTAAAATGGAAAGTAGAAGCAACAAAATGATGGAGGAAGAAAAAATTACATTTAAAAAAAACAAAGAAAGAAACGAAGAAATTGATTGAATAAGATTAGCTCATACTTCATATACAAAATATCACAGACAACCAATTCAAGGCCCCAAAAATTTATAAAACTAATCACAAGTAATTTTAAACGATAAATGACACAAAAAAGTAAGAAAATGACTAACAACATTTCTAAAATTAATAACATGACCACAAGAAATATGGAGAAGATGAACCATGGATGTTTCTGTAACGTTCAATCCGTCTTCAAATGTATAAAAAGATAGGACAATAATACACGTAGACTGTTCAATCTGCAAACTTGAGAATGCAAATATTCATCATTAAGTTTCAAATCTCAGTTGAATAATCTAAAACATACCTAAATCCCAACTTAGGAACATTTATTTCTAACACATTTAATATTACTTGTAATTCTAGTGAGTACATACAGTTTGAATCTAAAGCCTAGTCATTCTTACCTCACACTTGATATTATTTAATTTACACATTCTGTTGGTTGTCCAGAACCTGTGAAGAAACACTAACCGGACCCCGGGCAGATTACTGATAACCTGGGGGTTAGATAGATGTTTCCCACGAGGGGTTAGACCCTTAGAAGATGGTTCTTCTGATAACCTGCAAAACAGACACCGTGAGCTCGTCACTGAGAAGGGGGGGGGGGGGTTCCTCCTTGTGACCACCCTCCGACGTGAGAATCAGACTAGATTGCTCTTTAAATATAAAAGTATATTAAGAGATTGCTAGAGCAGATATCAGGTATAATATGATGGTAATGTGATAAGATATGATTATACAAGATAAGATGAGATGGTCATACCATTTGTGGTATTTATAGCCGAAGGTAGGTTTCCAAGGAGGTATGGCCGGCTGCAACAGTGTTCCTGTTCACCAACAGTAGCTTACGCACGTGCCCTGCTGGTAGTTGGTGGGTAGGTAGCGGCTGATAGCGACCAGGCCTGCTGTATACTATTCCTTTTCCACCAACTGTCAGCTACGCACGTGGTATGACAAGAGTTGGTGAGTAGGCAGCGGCTAACAGTGACATACAGTGTAGGAGCATGCTGCTCGCCATACTGTTGTCTATAAGCTGTCGTATCTTTAGTCAGATCTTTTTCCCATACCTCGTCAGGTACAGTACAGAAGATCTTCCTGTATCGTACGGACTGGCTTATTTGGGCGGGAGTATTCCCCCTCCCGCCCTTGTGCGGGATTGTTCCCGGCTTCGCTCATTCCTTCAGGTGACACTGAACGATTGAGAGCTAAGTGTCTTGTGCGTGTAGCCTTGCTGCGCGGGTGGCCTTCCCTAATGGCTTGTATCCGAGGCTGCGGGGACAGGCGGAGTCCTTCACCATTGGGAGGCATTTCCTGCGGGACCAGCTTGCGTACTGCGCGTAAGGACGTCACGTCTCTGAGCATGGTTGGTCCTGCGGATCCAGTTGGTTTCTGCGCAGACGTCCCTGTTTGAGGTGAGTCTTGCGGGTCCAACTGGGCTCTGCTGGGACCTACCTCTTCAAGTCCCCCCAGTCCAATGTTCTTCTCATGCGTGTTTAATAAAGTGAGGTGAACATTTGGACTTAGGCAAAGGGTTTTGAAAAGGGTTTTTTAAGGTTTTCCATGGGGATTCTTCCCGCGGAAGTCCTTATCACTTGCAGAAATTCCCGAGTTTCCTGCTTGGTCTTTGGGTATGATGCGGGTAGGTCTGTAACCTCCTCGCAAGTCAGGAGCGTTGAGTCCCACTTGTGTGGACTCTCCATGAGGTTTTGGTAGTTTTGAACATAGTGATCAATTATGTTAAAATCACCAATTCCATCCTGGAGCTTCAAACAACGTAGTTCTCGACGTTCCCGCTATGCGGGGATGTTATTTCCGCTTCCGCAAGCATTGCCCAGAAGATCCTTCTTGGTTTCAATTCCCAGCGGAGCGCTAGGTATGTGAAGGGTTTTGCCTTAACACTGTACCAGCGCTCGTCTTACGGTTACTTTACTTCCAAGGTATTCCTGGCGTCAATTCCCTGCGGGTGCTAGGTATGTGAAGGGTTTTGCCTTTATACTGTACCCGCACCCGTCTTATAGTTACTTGGTTGCCGAGGAATATTTGGCTTCAATTCCCTGCGGGTGCTAGGTATGTGAAGGGTTTTGCCTTTACACTGTACCTGCATCCGTCTTACGGTTACTTGTTTGCCAAGGTTTTACTTGGCTTCAATTCCCTGCGGGTGCTAGGTATGTGAAGGGTTTTGCCTTTACACTGTACCCGCATCCGTCTTACGGTTACTTGTTTGCCAAGGTAAGGGGTATTTTCCCGCTTACTTTTTAATATTTTCAAAATTTGAATTTTGAAATTCGAAAGGTTGGTGGAAAGATAGGAACAGTCCAAACCTCTGAAACGTCGTGCGACGGTTTCTTCTGACTGTGTCAGGACGTGCAGGAAGTTATGGTAACGTGACAGTACATGGTCATTCCAGACGCTTTTCAGGCGCGTGGGTGCGATTTTTCGGGCGCGTGGCCGCGAAATTGCTGGCACACGTCCTGTCAACAGCTGTTGCCAGCCTGCTCTTTGCCACGTGTCATAGTTTCATTGCACCTTCAATTTCTCTCTCCTCCGCATTAAATTCACCGCATTAATTGCGATTAGTATATAAAGGGGGAGAGGCCTCTTTGTAATCCACACTTTCACCTCTCTTCTACTTCTTAGCGATTTCCAGCAAATACTCCCCTTTTCAGGCAAGCATTTTCCCGAAATCGCTTTCTTCTTTCTGCAAAATGTCTTCTCATGATGCTGAAGCTGTAGCCGACGATAGGAGTACTGCTGGCGAGTGCCAGTGTGCTCTACCTGTCGATCAGTACCAGTACATCGTCAGGAAGTTCATGCTTGAGTCTCTTGAGCCTGAGTTTCCTGAACCCCACCAAACTGTGTACGATGCCCCCAGTGGCAAGATCGGGGTATATGCTGCATTCTTTGTTTATGGGAACCTTAGGTTCCCATTGACAAAGTTTATGTACCGTGTCTTGGAGAGGCACGGTGTGCACCTAACCGAGTTGCATCCGATGGCGATTGCCAAGATCCGGCACTTCGAGTGGGTGTGCCGGATTCTGGGTATTGAGCCCTATGTGGATCGCTTGATGACCTTCTATACCTGGAGGTGCATCCAAGGGTGGTACACCCTGACGACCCGTATTAAGGGTTTGAAGATCTGCGTGACCGAGCGCAGTCTCCGATCGTGGAAGCGGGAGTTCTTCTACATTTCTGCCCGCGCCATCCCTATTGCCATGAAGTTTAAGAGACAAGCGCTTCCGAGCCTTCACGCTTCCAGCTACCAGGAGGCGGAATGGTTCGCGAAGATATCCCGGGTCCAAACTCCGGTTTACCGGTTTGCGGAGTCCGGGATGGTGATGCTGGGGATGAGCCGGGTATGGAAGGATGCGTCCCGGTTTCCCATCCTTCTTGAATACGGTTTTGAACTCTATTCCTTATGGTATGTCTTGTCTTTTTTGCTGATACGAGTTTGTCTTCTAACTGCTTCTTTTCTTTCAGAGGGGAACAATTTGGAGTCGCTCATGTACCCGCGGGAAGCTGACGGTCCCGTGCGGGTGGGTACTCGTGCTCTTGACGAGAACGAGTTGCCCATCCTGGAGCAAACGGCGGATCGGTTTGTGGAGGTCTATCCGCTGGGCCACGAGATCCTGAGCCAACGGCGGCCAGGTAAGGCGATACTCTATCCTCAACCCCTCAATGCTGTACCCGCTGCTGGAATTCCTTACATCCTGTCTTCTTCTGAGGAATCCGCAGATGGTCCTCCGCTGGTGCGGAAGAGGAAGGCTGCCGGCGGGAAAGGAAAGGAGAAGGTGGCCTCCACAGCTGATCCGGTGCTCCTATCTGACAGCGAGTCAGATAGTGAAGAGGTGGCGGGGCACCCCGGTGGTGAGAAGACCACTGCTCCGGAGGCTACGACTGTTACCTCCGGAGAACCGACGACGACGACGGTGACCGGCATCAAGAGACCGGCTCCATCGGGTTTGTCCCCGCCTGTCCGTACGTTCAGGCTCAAGAAAACCCGTAAGTACAAACATCCTTGTTTTGTAGATTTAACATACTTCATAAATTTATTGTTCACTTATCTTCTTGTGCAGGCGTGGATGTTGACGCATTCCCGGGTTTAGCGCCTTCGAGTACCTCTCCGCCGATGACGGTAGGCTTGGTCAGCCTTCCTGAGGCGTCGACCCAGGCGCCTGCGTCTGCCCCCACTGGTTCAGTTGCTCACTCTGAGCCGACTGTTCCAGCTTTGTCGTCACCGCCGGCCGTGAGTGCAATTTTTACCACATCCTTCGAGCCGGCGGTTACTATTGCTGCGGATTCTGCGGCAGCGACTGCGGCGGCTGCCACCATGCCCCCGCCACCGGCACCAATGGCCGGCCCATCAGGTACGCATGGGAGTACTCGCCAATCTATGCCACCTTCCCATCTGCCTGACCTTTTGGATGGATTTCCTTTGGGTTCAGGTGATGGGTTCGGCGGTTATCGGCCTGTTATAGACCCTACAGGTGCGTAGGGTTCATTTGGCCCTTTTTCGCTTTTATTTTTTTATCATCTTTTCCTAACTGCTTTTTTGTTTTTGCAGTGTCGGATTCCAATGAAGTGTATGTTCCGCGATGGAACATACGCCGAGGAACAACCCTTCGTACCCCTGTGGAGTGCGTGGAATGGGCTCGCCACGCTGCTCCTCATGGTGCGTTGGGGGAAGCCATGGCTAGCTACCAGGAGGGTAGGCTAACCAATGAGCTTCGGGTTCTCCAGGCCCGGATGCAGCCACGCGTCGAGCTGCTTTGTCGTGAAAACGACAAGTTAAAAGCAGCTCGCGCCAAAGACGTATCTCAAGCGCGGGCTCTTCTGGAGGAGAATCAAAAGCTGGCCGCAGCTGCTGCGGAGAAGGAGAAGGCCTTCAAGGCCCTCGAGGTTGAGGTTCAAGCGCGACTCGAGGCCCGCTCCAAGGTTGCCCAAGCTGTTAACGAACAGCTTCGGCTGGCTAAGGAGACTGCGAGGAACGCAACCGAGAGGGCCACCAAGGCTGAAGCCGTTGCTGAGCCTTTACGCGTGGAGAACGAGGAGCTCAAGGCCAAATTAGAGGCTCTCCAACGTGCTCATGATGCCTTGGCGATGGAAGATGCCAAGAAGCTCCAAGAGATCCTGGACCAGAGGGGCGTGCTTGACCACACCGAGCGGAAGCTTAAGGGCGTTGAAGAGGCTGCTGCAAAGGAAGTGCTACTTGCCAACCTTAACAAAAGCGCAGCCGAACGTGCCTGCACCCAAGCTCAAGCCGCCCTCCAAGAAGCTCTGGTTGCCAAGGAATGGCTTCTTCGAGAGGCGTTGCCTCAGGTATGTTTAACTTTACGTCTTCACGCTTTCCTTTCATAGAAAAGGTGTTTGACACTTGTATATTTTCTTTGTAGGTTGTGCATCGGGTCTTCTCAGAGACTACTTACGATGATGCCATGAGTGCAGCCCTCAACGCTTCTCACGAGGATGGGGAACGGGCCGGCTTCCTGCTTGGTCTAGGGTTCGTTGAGAAAGGCTTCCCGCCTTCCAACTTCCCTTTGTACAATGTTGATACTGAAGCCATATACGACCAAGCAGTAAATCAATACGCCGCCTTCCCGCATCCAGTGGTGGAGAAGGTGAACCAAGTAGCTGCTGCTGATGATGGGCTAGCTATCCTCAAAGCTTTCCTTGAACTGCAACGCTCTACCGATGGGGCTGGTCCAAGTGGAAGTGGCCCTGAAGCCTGATCCTGAAGATCCCTTCCCACTGCTAGGATAGTTTTAGCTTGTATAGATTTATTTTCTTCTTTTCGTAGGCGGGTAGTTACACGGCCATTCTTGTAATAATTCATTTGTGAAATATTAATCTTTTTTCGTATAAGATTGTTATTTCCTTCTTTGGGTTTCTTGCTTTATAAACTTATGACTTGCATACTTAGTTTAAATCAGCAATTTTCCAAGTGTAGAATAAGTTAACCTGTTGAACGTGGTTGATAATAGGTGTGAAGTTTTGCTTCCTCTTTCGTGATTGTGCGGGTGGAACCGTCACTTGCACTTAGTAGGATGGCGAAACTTTACCTTTATCTGACCTGCGTGTAGGTTTTCCTCATCTTTTGAGAATAAGTTAACCTTTGAACGTGGTTGATAATGTGAAGTTTTGCTTCCTCTTTCGTGATTGTGCGGGTGGAAACGTCACTTGCACTTAGTAGGATGGCGAAACTTTACCTTTATCTGACCTGCGTGTAGGTTTTCCTCATCTTTTGAGGATAAGTTAACCTTTGAACGTGGTTGATAATGTGAAGTTTTGCTTCCTCTTTCGTGATTGTGCGGGTGGAACCGTCACTTGCACTTAGTAGGATGGCAAAACTTTACCCTTATCTGACCTGCGTGTAGGTTTTCATCCTTTTGAGAATTTTGTTTTGAACCGTTCGACGCGCGGTTGTCAATAGGTTAGTGTTCAGTTTCCTTTCATGATTCATGCGGATAGACCGGCACTTTCATTTAATGGAATAATTGATCTTTTTTCCTTAACTGACCTGCGTGAAGGTTTTTCCCTGTTATTGGGTTTGTGCGGGTAGGACCGCCTTCCCACGCAACGACTTCACGTAATGTGAATGCCGTTACCAGTGTTGCATAGTTTAACCGTTCGACGCGCGGTTGCTGATGGGTTATTGTTCAGTTTCCTCGTTATGATTCGTGCGGATAGACCGGCACTTTCATTTTTGGGTGCTGAACCTTTCCCCTTCAACTGACCTGCGTGAAGGTTTTTTCACATTATTGGGTTTGTACGGGTAGAACCGCCTTCCCACGCAACGACTTCGCATAATGTGAATGTCATATTAGTGCAGAAAAGTAAAATCATCAGCTTCGATGTTCTAAAGAGAATCATTTCCATTAGAAGTGGCTCTTGGCTTTCTTTACAAATTGGAATTGATTTACATGCAAACTGTGTAAATGAGCTCCCTTCCATGTTGGGATGGGAGTGCCATCGAGCCGATACGCACCTGGTTCGGGATCTCGTTCTTTACGCAGCATGTAGTCTCGATATTGAAGCTGGAATTTTTATTCGTGTTTTCCCCAGCAGGGGTTCTACACGCACCCGCCTGCTCAGCCTTTATTGCGCCACGAGGTGCGCGAGCGTCCCATCTCTGACAAATGCTTCAACCATGTCTTTTACGTCTATGCATTCTTCAGTGTTGTGGCCTTTTGTCTTGTGAAAGTCACAGTATTTGCTCCGATCAGCATCGTGACGATGTCGGATTATTGGAGGCTTTGGCCACGGGAGCTCTTCAGTGGCGAATATCTCAGTGACGCTTTTGGTGAGTGGCGTCCATCTGGAGTTTCGGTGCGGCTGTACATTATCCCTTCCGCCCAATCGATGTTGCAAGCCGGATGAGGTGTCAAAGTTTACCCTTGACTGCCAAATCCCTAGCTTCCGCTTTTTATTTAATCGGGCGGTGAGGACATTGTCTTCTCTCGTCTTCTGGGTGTAGAGGTTTGTGCTCTGTGGGAGATCTCTACCCAGTTGCTTCTCCGTTTCCGCATAGCGTTTTGCTGCTGTCATGATGGCATCCCATGTGGATGGCATACCATCTTTACCCGCTAGGGTGCGGATGAGCTCTGGGTCATGCGCGCCCTGGATGAAGGCTGCGCGAACAAGATCTTCGCTGATATTGCCCAAACTTAGCTTCTTTGAGTTGAAGCGAGTGATGAAGTTTGGCAGAGATTCATCTTCTTCTCGTATGCATTTGAGGATTGTCCATTGCTCCTCGGTATACTTCCGTTGCTGGCTGAAGTGTTGGCTAAACTTCTGCTGGAAGTCTGCCCAGTCGTAGATGTGGTTGACCGGTAGACGATCAAACCAAGCTCTAGCAGCCCCAACAAGCGTCATTTGGAACATGTAGCACCACGTGGGTTCCGTCCAATTGCTGACGGTTGCCCCTGCTATGAATCTGTTCAAATGATCGTCTGGATCAGATATACCGTCATATGTGCCTATGTTAGGCATTTGTTTGGCACTCCTTGGGGCGATTGCTTCCGCAATGTCCCTTGCAAATTTGGACGTTCCTGCATTTGCAACGTTTGGTCTGAACGTTTTGGAGAAGTCTCGTGGACTTCCACTTGTGCTTTTTGGTTTGAAGGCTTGTCCAAAATGCCTTTTCGGTTGGGATTCCATTTCCTTACGCTTCCCTTTTGCCCTATGGCGAGGGTTCGCGTCGGAGTCGGATTCCTCCGAGTCATCCTCCTAGTATTCGAATTCGTCGGCTGTTGTACGGAACGCAAGCGTTCGTTCAACTCGGCCTGGAATTCCTTTTGTCGTGCTTCCGCCCATGCCTTGACTTCATCGAGAGTTTGGCGGGGGAGTCTTCGTCTCTCAACCTGGGTATCAGTGGATCCTAGTAGGCGATCATTTACTGCACTTGCCCCAGCATGAGTAACTGGGGTAGTGTTCGTAACATTTACTTCACTTGCCCCGGCTTGGGTAGCCGGGGTAGTGTTTGTAAAAACTGTGTTACCGGTATTTCCCCCAGTAGCTGGGGTTGTGGTTACCGGAATTTCTCTAACCATCTTTGTAGAAGTTTGAAAAAACTGGAGAAAAATGAAGTTCTAGCTTTATGCACGGATGGCGCCAATGAAGAAACACTAACCGGACCCCGGGCAGATTACTGATAACCTGGGGGTTAGATAGATGTTTCCCACGAGGGGTTAGACCCTTAGAAGATGGTTCTTCTAATAACCTGCAAAACAGACACCGTGAGCTCGTCACTGAGAAGGGGGGGGGGTTCCTCCTTGTGACCACCCTCCGGCGTGAGAATCAGACTAGATTGCTCTTTAAATATAAAAGTATATTAAGAGATTGCTAGAGCAGATATCAGGTATAATATGATGGTAATGTGATAAGATATGATTATACAAGATAAGATGAGATGGTCATACCATTTGTGGTATTTATAGCCGAAGGTAGGTTTCCAAGGAGGTATGGCCGGCTGCAACAGTGTTCCTGTTCACCAACAGTAGCTTACGCACGTGCCCTGCTGGTAGTTGGTGGGTAGGTAGCGGCTGATAGCGACCAGGCCTGCTGTATACTATTCCTTTTCCACCAACTGTCAGCTACGCACGTGGTATGACAAGAGTTGGTGAGTAGGCAGCGGCTAACAGTGACATACAGTGTAGGAGCATGCTGCTCGCCATACTGTTGTCTATAAGCTGTCGTATCTTTAGTCAGATCTTTTTCCCATACCTCGTCAGGTACAGTACAGAAGATCTTCCTGTATCGTACGGACTGGCTTATTTGGGCGGGAGTATTCCCCCTCCCGCCCTTGTGCGGGATTGTTCCCGGCTTCGCTCATTCCTTCAGGTGACACTGAACGATTGAGAGCTAAGTGTCTTGTGCGTGTAGCCTTGCTGCGCGGGTGGCCTTCCCTAATGGCTTGTATCCGAGGCTGCGGGGACAGGCGGAGTCCTTCACCATTGGGAGGCATTTCCTGCGGGACCAGCTTGCGTACTGCGCGTAAGGACGTCACGTCTCTGAGCATGGTTGGTCCTGCGGATCCAGTTGGTTTCTGCGCAGACGTCCCTGTTTGAGGTGAGTCTTGCGGGTCCAACTGGGCTCTGCTGGGACCTACCTCTTCAACCTGCAAATTTATGATTATTATAAGCACATAAGAAACAACATACTACACAGATAATAATTGAAATACATATTGTTTATAAACAAAAACAATATTGTTCACAATTTTGTCAAAACAAAATTTAAATTAAAGAAATTGAAGCTTAAATTAACACAACTGAAATCGAAACACAAATTGAATCTAGCACGCATCTCAAATGTCATGCACTGTTGATTCCAGTTTGAATTTGACGCTCCTTTTGCTTAATTGAAATTATCAATTACAAGATGACAAAATTTACGATCGATCGCGCGAAATTGATCTAAATCAGGTGAGCATGTTAATAATAATGGAAATAATATATAATTGTGAGGGATTGGGGTTTTCAATCGGGGAAGAGATAGTTAATTATTTTTTTTGAAAGAATGATCTTGAGGTTATGTAAAGAAAGAAACCACCTCCAACCGGTTGAAGGGTTAATTAACCTCTAATATTTCAATAACTACTTAATGTAAAGAGTATTGTACCACCAGTTTTAAAAGTTGTAATCACTTATACAAGTGACTTGTACACCAACGCATCAACAAGTTGTACTTTATAATTCGTACATCGGTTTTCTATAAAGTTATTTCAAAGCGTTGATAAAAATAAAAACATTGCAACTGTGTGTTTGAATTTTTCAAAAAATATAATATACTCAAAAATATAGAAAAAAAATAATAATAATAGAATTGAGAAATATGTGGAGAAAGATGAGGGATAGAAAAGAAAATATTGCTTAAATTTACAATAAAAAGGCAAAGATGAAGGGTAAAAAATGTAATTAGATATTACCAAATAAATTGTTGCGGGTGATGGTGTTGATTAAAAGACACTTTTTGCCCTCAAAAATCAAAAACCATTGCAATAAGAGTTGTACTTATAGTATTAAGTTAGGTACCTCTTAAAAATTAAGAGGTCCCTAACTCATATATTATATACAGTAGAGATAGAGATATATATGGACTTATATATATATATATATATATATAATACATGTGTATGAATATATATATTCATACACATGTATAATATATATTTACTTATATATTATTAACATATATATTTATATACATATTATCATTAATTGCAAACAAAACACTTAGGTAATTTCTTAAAATTGTTTATTATTTGTAATTATAGTAAAACCACTTTTTATTTGCTGAATTATTTAAGTCTTTCAAAAATTTACAATACTTATGTTAATTTGTGATATTTTACCGTTTTGTCGGTTTAGCGTTTAACGGTGAGTTGTTTAATGTTTTTATTGAAAATTAATCTTTTTAAGTAAAAATATAGTTTTATAGCTGAAGTAAATATGTTTTATAATTTAGTTTGTAAAAATATATTTGTTGTCGGTTTAGTTTAAATTTAGCAAAAATGGTCATTTTTAACGTTTCCGCGTCGTCTTTCGCGACGTGACTCGTTTATTTTCAAGTTTAATCATCTTGACCACTTTACACACATTATATGGTGTAATGTATATGAGTTTTTAAGTTTTAGGGGCTGTTTTAATTCATCTCCTAAAATCTTTGTCGGTTAGCTTTAAAAAGCCGATTTTTCGACTAGTTAAGTAATCGACACTCATTTTAAAGCAACTGAAGCATGTATAGCATATAAAACATATAATCTAATTATTATAAACATTCAAAAATACATAAATTTCCATAATTAATATTATGTTATATATATCATATTTTATTAGCTAAAACATGTATTTATTTCATATCATAAGTTTATTATGTCACACATCATTAACCATATTTATGATATTAAATTCTAATGATTTATAACATTTAATACGCTTATGAAATTAGATTTTATTCCATTCCTTTTGTAGCATATTTATTATTTTTATTATATAAGTTATAGTATTACTTTTCTAAGATTTATCCTAGCTTTTTATGACAACTTTTTGTATACCTTTTACTTTCTTGTCTTTCAACTTATCAATATTATTTTATTAATCCATGTCAACTATTTCAAAATAATAATAACAAGTTTACTAGTAACAATTCAAATTTAAACATAACAATCTTAAGTAGATTACATGCATGTATTGTTTATGAGTTTCTATTAACAAGAACATATATCTAAGTTAATATTATTACCAATCTTGTATTATTATCATATCATTCTCATTTTTGTCAAGAATCATATATGTATTATCAACTTTAAACATGCATCTCAATATTTAAG
Organism: Bidens hawaiensis; assembly: GCF_021521415.1. Lineage (NCBI taxonomy): Eukaryota > Viridiplantae > Streptophyta > Magnoliopsida > Asterales > Asteraceae > Bidens > Bidens hawaiensis. The sequence goes on along the minus strand of NW_027491388.1, from coordinate 98,180 downwards.
CATAAATCATCAAAATACACATATGTATGTAACATTAACCATTTGAAAATATACATATTCATACTCTCTCTCTAACTCACGGCTCTCTCTCTCTCTCTCTCTCTCTCTCTCTCTATATATATATATATATATATATATATATATATATATATATATATATATATATATATCTTTGTATTCACATCTTTTAATCTCATTTTTAATCTTTTAGATCTTAGAATCACCAAACCAAGCTTAACAATATGAATATGGAAGTGATATGCATGTGTGTATGTATGTATATGTGGATTCGGGTTCCACATACACACACACAAAACCCACGGGTCATATATGCACACACATACACTTTGCCTTCTTCCATTTTCACATAACTTTAAGGGTTTGGTTACTTGTGTGAACCCTTTTAAGATGCAAGAACAAGTATTTTGCATCCAAAACTTAAAGAATGAAACTAGGGTTTCGGATTTACCTTAGAGTTTTAGAGAGAGGTACAAGGAAATAAGATTGATGGTCTCTTGGTGTATGCTTAAGCTTGAATCTTCCTAACCTTGCTCCTAACTCATCTTTATTGATTTGATGCTAGGGTTTTGATTATGATTTGTATGTTAATATGAAAATGGATGAGAGAGGAAGGGGTGGGGGTTGGGTTCGGCCGTAGGAAGGAGGAAAGGAGGGAGAGAGTGGATGGTGGTTTGTGTTGGGAGGTGAAGTGGTTTATATTGAGATTTTCAAGGACAAGTGTCTTGATTCATGTACATGATGTGTATACTTGGAAAATAAAGAGTCTTACAACACACTCAAGCTATATTTAAGGTTTAGGGTTTTGGTGAAGGTGGACGTCTCTAAGTAGTGGGGTGGTTTTATATATATATATATTTTTTTTATTTAATAAATAACATGTATTTTATTTACCCCTTTGATCATATTTTATAAAATACAACTAGTTAGGATTAGTTTTGTGTAAAACCAATCACATATTTGAATTCCTTGTAAAATTAGCTTCGAAACCATATAAAGATGTAAATTTTTGAAGTTAGTTGGTTTCGGGTCCTTACGGTGAGCGGTATTGGCTACTACTCGCTTATTTTCTAAATTTCGCGAATCGAACATTCTAAAATTATGTTTATGACTTAATATTAATATATTTACTGAATTTATATTATTTTAGGTCATTCCCGACGTTTAGGAATTTATTTGGACTTTTTAACCTTACCCGAGTCGCTGTCATTGTCAGTTTTGAGCAGTATTCGATACGCGCCAAAACTTAACTTTTTGAACACAATAAAATATAATATTCATATTCTTAGAGTCTTTAGACTAAAATATTATTATTTTATTTTCCATAATATAAGATTACGCGATAAACACGGATTACATTAGCACAGGATTAGTCTTAAAAAGCTCGGTTGTCACAGGCAGGGGGTCGAACCCACAACCTCTGCCCCCATAGCTCACGTGTTTAACCAGCTGGCACTTGCAAATAGATCTGGTTTTCATTAATTAAAAACAATATCAGTTCATAATAGATTTGATTAAGCAAACCCTAGAAATCAAATTGATCTAATCCGTCATACCGGATCAAATTAACCGTAGGGTTAACAGAGACCAAGGAATCGCGATTAAAATCATGTAATCAATTTCCTCAAACAAGGATCAGACGAGGGTGAATGAGATCAAAACAGGGCCGACTCGAGGTGAGTAAAAACGGACTACTGAATGAACAAATTAATCTAATTATCTACAGGGCTTAAGTTCGTGACCATAAAAGGAGTGTGTGGTACGAGTTAATTGAATTAAGATTGTGTATTTATAGGGTAACTTGATCATGCTAGCCGCGGTTCATTTTCATTTGAATTAGCTATCAAATTACTATCGTTTACTATAATTAGATTGTCGGTTAACGCGTTTATGTTTCAAGGAACGATTTGCAAAGATCAATTACACCGAAGATTGAGGAACAAGCAAAAAGGGGGGGGGGTATAGCTCGACGGTGAGTAACAGGGAAGAAGAAAAGGGGCTTGGTAAGTTGGCATAACTGGTCCTTGACTTATGGCTATTGTTTAAAAGTTAGATATGATAAACTATGGGGGTGAAAATACACAAGTTAGATAGTCCTAATATTTTATTAAATAAACGAAACATTTACGAGTGGTGTAATTTAAATAAATGATCAATGACCAACCAAACTAATAACTTACTAGTTTTAATAAATAAAAAAACGTTCGGTTAATAATAATAAAAATTCAAACGGATCAAATTTCGGGCTTGAAAAATAATTAATGTTACAATGCGCCAGCGGCGATGGTTGTTGGCCGGAAAATCGATGCCGGAATTGATGCTGGAAAATAAATTTGCACTTGTGTTAGAGTTAAGGAACTTGGTAGATTAGGTGGTGGTGGTGTTAATTAAGGCCGGTGGTGGGTACATTCTTGGTGGGGTGGGTGGATGAAGGTGATGGTGAATGGCTGAGTTGCTAAAAGGTGGTGGTTTTGTGATCTTAACGAAGAAGCTGAGGCCTCAATTAAATTACATTGAGATTTTTTTTAGTGTTTGATTTATCTTATTAATTTTAATAAAATTATATAACCTACTATTCAGGTCAAATTCTTTGAAAAATGCTTATTTAACATGTCATGCATGTAAAATATCCAGGATTAGAACAATTTTAAAAGTTAAGTGACCTGATTAGAACAAAAGTTTAATTGAGTGACCTGATTGGAACAACCTTGAAACTTGGTTACTATTTAGTAGAGTAAATTTATTTGTCATTAACAAAGAAAGTGAAAGTTAAAAGTGTTATTGGTGACATGGTTAATATTAATTATTATAAAAAATAATTCACATTTTGAATTATTAGAATCTACTTTTATCTATTCTTTACTAAAATAATCATCTTTGTTTGTGTATTAATATTATTATATTGATTTCTTATGACCTTTGAAAATTAAATTATTTTTCATATTTGATTAATACATGTTGAGAAGTGGTCATACATACATGCAACACATGTTAATGCATGTATATTTTTTTAAAGTAGTTGATGGTTGAAAGTTCTCGAATACTAATTACCAAAAAAAAAGGAAAAAAAGAAATCATGTTTGTAGAAACTAATAAAAACTATTCCAAAACTAAATTGATAATAAAACAATGATTTATAATTACAAATATAGTTTATTTCAAATAATAGCTTTTACCTGGCAACGAAAAAAAGGTAGTTGATGCGCAAAATGTTATTGAATTCTTACAAACAGAAAACAGAAAGAAAAGAAGGAAAGAAGTCATCATGTCTGTAGAAACTAATACTAAACAATTACAAAACTAAATGTATAACAAAATAATACAAAATAATGAATCATAATGACATTCTTTTATTTGTTTGCAAGGTTATTGGTCTCTCACAATGCCAAAATGGTTTTGGTTATCGAAAGGAAACATGAAATTTTTCTATTAGTGTTTAGGTTTTTCAGTTTGTCTTTTGTTGGATTATCATGGTGTTTCCCTTTGTTTCTTAAGGAGTACTTTAGCGTTTTTTTCGTCTGTCTTTTGGTTTTGTTGATTGTTTTTGTTTGAGTTTTTTTTGCTATTTTCTTGTTAGCTTTTTTATGAACTTTACCGTAAAAAAAAAAAGAGATAACTGAATTACTTACAAATATGGGATGGTAAGAGTATTCTCAGTCCGTTTCTTATAATTACGTGGGTGAATTTTGTAAATTATATGGTATGATTATGAATGGTTGAGAGTAAATAAGAGAGAACATATTATGCAGAAAAGTTAAATTTGGGGTTCTTTTGTTAATAGCGTATAATTTTTTTAATATTTTCTGAAACTGGTTATTAGTGGAAGAGAGAAAGATAATGATAAAGGTATAAAATATTATTTAATTAAAAAAGAAAAAAGATTAAGTAGTTTTTTTAGCTTTAATTATATGAATACTAGCTTGTATTCCCCACGGGGGTTGTTTACAATATTCGTGAATAATATTTATATATTTTTTTGTATTTTAAAGTTATTTATTGTAAGGATGTTAATAATATACTTAAGGTTTGATAATGAAAGAGTTTTACCAATAAATGAGATTTAAAGTTATCTGAGTTAGGTGAGACCCGTAACTCGCTTATTTTTTTTGTTAAAATTGTTTTCTTAATTATAAATAATATATTTTTATTAATCATATATTAAATTTTAGTATATCCCTATTTTATAGGGTTTTTATATAAAATATTTGGTTAGATTAAATTTTAATTTAATGAGATGTTATAACTCGTTTAAGGGCTATCTGGATTTGATGAAATTCATACCCGTGAATTTAGATCAAATGTATGAGAAACGAAATTTACAAATAAAACAACTTGTTCGCTTGAGACGAGGTGAGGAGCAACCCGGGAGCTTTTAAAGGTTTCGTTTATATATATTTAAGATGGTAGGGAATGAGTTAAGAATGCTATAAGAGCATCCCCAACCAATTCCTTATCCATATCCATATAATTACACTAAAAATCATTATATTTTATCTTCTTCTTAAATAAATAAGATTTTTTATATCGTTATTTTTTCTCTCTCTACATTCACAATCAATTTCAGAAAATATTAAAAATTAAAATATATTGCGTATAAATAGTGTAAACCAAAATTAACTTACCACATAACATTTATCTCTCTCAAATACTCGTAACCATTCATAACTATATTATATAATTTACAAAACCCAGTCACATTTTTGTTGAGAATGGGCTGAGGATTGGAAATGATATAATAATTTGTTTAAATTTGCTTAGGTCCTCAAAAGTAATAGGAAGTTTGGGTCAAGATCTTCTAATTTCACGGGTGCTTTTACGTGTTATTTATTATTTAAATATTAACCACGTGGAAAATAGACTCCATCCCAAATAGAAGTCAGTGTAGGTTTGCCTAACTTGTTCAAAAGCCATTATTAATAATGTTAATAATTTGGTACACCAACAACTTTCAGTTTAATCGACGGCTGTATATGAAATTCTTCAATCATTAGGTATAAACATTATTAATAATGGCTTTTGAACAAGTTAGTCAAACCTACACTGACTTCTATTTGGGATGGAGTCTATTTTCCACGTGGTTAATATTTAAATAATAAATAATAGTTTTCTTTAATTAATAGATTTGGTGATTTACCCATGTCGTTGTTCACACATGACATATATGGGTCTTGTTCCCATGATATATAAGTACAATAGTATCATGCAATCTAGCATATAACCAACTATAATTACATTATCAATGATGAAGCCTAAAGTCATTATGGTTCCATACCCGGCACAAGGCCATGTGACACCAATGCTTAACCTCGCCTCCGGCTTGACCCACCTCGGCCTTTCACCCGTGGTGGTAATACCCGAGTTTATCCAACATGCAACTGCTCAAAAGACCCATATCACGTGCATGCCCATCCCTGATGGTTTGGATGAGGCAACACCGCACGACTTTTTTGCTATTGAGTTTGCAATGGAGAACAACATGCCCGTGCATTTGGACCGCTTGGTTCGTGACCTTAACCGTAATGGTGGTGGAGTTGCATTCATGATTGTGGACTTACTAGCGTCATGGGCGTTGAAGGTTGGCGATGACTGTGGTGTTCCGGTGGTTGGATATTGGCCAGTTATGTTTGCTGCTTACCAGCTTATTACGGCCATCCCGGAATTGCTCTCTCTTGGCATCATCTCAGAAACTGGTATATTATAAGACCTACTAAATGAATATTTTGAAAAGTCATGAGAATAATCATTTTAACTATGAAAAGTTGACAAAATGGACGTACTTTTCAAAATTATCAAATATTTATTTGACTTTTTTTTCATATAGCAATTATTAGTTTATTACGACTTAACGTTTTTATATTAACTATCATTATTTTACAACTAATGGTTTAGTATAAATTAGTTTACTTTTTCATATATTTTTTTATATTAGTTATTTTATTTTATAAATAATTAGCTTTGATTATTATAATTATTATTTCTTTTAAGTTTTTTTAAATTACAAGGTCCTTGAACTATCATTGGTTGTAGGGCTGTAAACGAACCAAACAAACATGAACAATGCCTTGTTCATGATCGTTTGTTAAGGAAATAATGTGTTCACGAACGGTTCATGACCACTTACCGAACATAATTCTATGTTTGTGTTCGTTCGTTAAGGAAATAAATGTATTCACGAACACGTACAAATAAAATTGGCAGAGCCTAGAGATTGAGAACGATGTATTCATCAATGTGGATAATGAAAGTCTCTAAATGAATCGAACGAACACAAACAAGAACATGTTCGTGTTCGTTCATTTAACTTGAATACTTAATCGAACAAATATTTCAAGTTTATTTATTCAAAAAATGGACATTTATATTCTTTTGTTTAAAATCTAAACGAACATAACTGAACAAATATAAAAGAATATAAATGTACATATATGAAAAATGTAAATGAACACGAACAAACATAAATGGAAACACTTAAATGAACACAAATTAACAAATATAAAACCTTTAAGTAGATAACTCATCTCGACAATATTTAATTATTTTCTATAAATTTCTACTAATACATAAACGAACATAATAAACAGATATAAATAAACGTTCATGAATATAAATGAATGAACGGAATATGTGTTCATGTTTGTTCGTTTAATTAAACGAACACTAAATTTTTATTCATATTAGTTCGTTTATTAAATAAACGAACTTCCCGTCGAACGCTTCACCTAGCGTTCGGTTGTTTACCTAGCTGGTTGATCACTAATTTCAAAAGTCAAAATACTATTTTCAATGTGTCCAGACGATATGGTCATACTTGTGATTTTCACCTTATTTATAAGTTTTTTTTTTTTTTTAATGGATGGTTATTTATATTTAACAAAACTTGTTTCAAACCACATAGGTATCCCACAAAGTGAAGGTCCGGTATACTTGGAATATGATCAACCATCTTTAAGCACACAAGATTTACCATGGCTTATTGGAAACTTAGCTGCAAGAAGATCCAGATTTAAGTTTTGGACAAGGACGTTGTCGCGAACACAACACCTTTCACAAATCCTTGTAAACAGCTTCCCTGAGGAACACCACATTGTCACCAACCTACAAAACCAATCTAAACAACACCCCAACATAACTCCAATTGGACCATTAATACAACACACCAAACACGAAAACCTTTATTTTTCTGAAGAAGACATGCGTTGTTTAGATTGGCTAGACCAACAAAGAGAAAGGTCTGTTGTGTACATCTCATTCGGCACTTGGGTTAGCCCAATTAATAAAGCCAAAGTGAGAAGCCTAGCTATGGCTTTGGAGTCATCCAAATATTCATTTATTTGGGTCCTAGGTCCAAAATGGCGCGATGGGCTCCCAAAAGGGTACACAGAGAGAATGTCGGATCGAGGAATGGTGGTTTCATGGGCCCCACAAAGTGAAGTGCTACGACATAAAGCCGTTGGGTGTTATCTAACACATTGTGGGTGGAACTCGACTATTGAAGCTATACAATGCAAGGTGAAGCTATTATGCTACCCAATTGCTGGTGATCAGTTTGTGAATTGTGACTATATTGTAAAGATTTGGCGAATCGGGATTTTGTTGAATGATTTTGAAGAAGAAGATGTTCATAGAAGCTTAAAGAGGGTGATGGAGGATACAGAGATGGAAGAAAGAGTGGTTAAGATGAAGGAAAGGGTGTATGGAATGGAAACCAGTTTGAAGGTATCCTCTAATTTGAAAAGGTTTGTTGAAGACTATGGTAGAGTAACCAACAACTAAAGTCTGAAGGAAGAAAGTAAACAAAAATGTTATGTTATGTTGTGGATTTGATCATTTAAATTTGTGTAAAATAATGTGACTAAATTAAACATCAATTTTGGGAATTCTATAGGTGAGGGAACGGATTCTTTTATGTATTCTTGGTGACAATTATTGGGTCATTTTCATATATAGACAAATATTTGTGGTTTGTACATTGATACTCGATGACAAAGCTAAATAGGCCCACGAACGTTTTAATATATAATAAATTAGTACTTCAAATAGTTTTATTTTTATATAACTTTCTGAAAGGTGACGTCTAAATACAATTCATTTACAAATAATTTATATATTTTGGTTAATATAACTAATAGTGTTATGTTTATTTTTTTTGCATATATACATGTTTTGAAGCTAATGGGCTTTGAAGTAAATGGACACTGATGGTGAGGTGACAAAGTGGGCTGAGTGAACACAAGGAAGCTATGGGCTGTTATAAAGTGAAGTTAATTCAAGCCCGGCCCGGTTCAGTTTGTTTGGTGACTATATGTCACGATATCGAGCAATCATAAAGGAGACTTTTGGTCATATTATTTTTCTTTCTCTCTCCAGAATTAGAATTCATCTCATCAGTCCTCATCTTGTTGAATGAGATATTATTGTTAGTTCAAATCATCTTTTTGATGATTTGATCTCTTGGTTTCTTTTTGTTTTGACATCATCATTGTAATTTGGTTTATACTTGATTTCACATTGAAATTGAGTTCTATTGTGTGACATTCATGACAAAACGAGGTACACTATATTCTTTACGTAACAAGAAAACGATAAATCGGTTAATTCGTAGTGCTTAAACGAGTGACCGACCGATACTAATTATGACCCGTATATATACTGAGGGGTCATATACGAGTTATATATATGTTATAGAGGCTAACATATTGATATTTAGGCCTTGGTACGTTTAAAACTCTTTAAACGAAAAAGGTTTCGTTTATCGATACGCTATAAGCTTAAACGCAATCGTTAATATCAAAACAAGCATTGTAGCATCCGTTAAGCCGAAAAAGATTTATAAAACATTTATATGACATGTTCTAAGCCATCCGTGAAAATATTTTGGAATTTTACAACGAGTCAGTACGTTTTTCTTATTTTACAAGAATAAGCTGAAAAACACTCGTTTTTACGTTATTTCTCATACCCGAATTAATTTTCTTGCGAAAAACCGAACCCGAACTAAACTTAAAATGGGCTTTTCATGTTTGGGCTGGTATATATAAATTAATGGGCCAAAACAGCCCATTAAGGCTCCATAAGAAGTTCCGATCGGAACATGCTACCAAACACCACATTTGTTTTCTTTTACATAACTTTATTCTTAAGCTATTGATATTCATTTCAACATATAAACTTTTGAGGTCCAGCTCTGTTCTATCAAGTTTCTTTCAAAAACCCTAAGGTAAGATTCAATTCTAACAAGTTTTAACAAAGTTTGATCCATATGATTATCATATAAACATGTTTTGATTAGTGTTAAACATGTTTAACCATCCAAAAGCCCTAAAAATCAAGTAAAATTATGTTTTGATGTTAAACATGTTTACAAACCTGGAACATATACTTTTTTTGGTCAAAAACACGGATTAGAACATGAATACAACGTTTTTACGGTTAGAAAGTTCGGTTTGAACCCAAAACCGAAACCCTAATTATCAAGGCTGTTACATGGATGATTTATGCTTGGTTTGATGTTATATGATATGTAGATATACTGAGTTTGCAACCCGAGACCCGGAAAGTCGTTTAAGCTAGCAAAATTCATCGAAAACCGACAAGGTAAACCCGTAATACTCGTTTAGGGGCTGTTTAGTATTAGGTTGTGACGTGCTTGTTGTTAGCTTGTGAAAATTTGCAGGGACATTAGGGATCATATAAATGAGTCCCTGTTCAAATTTGGTAATTTTTCGATAAACGGAGAATATTTGGCGAATTTATTCCCGTTTATGGGCGTTTATTTGGGAAAAATAGCAAAACATATTGAAAAATTATGAAACTTGGTTTTGGAGTTTTATATGGGATGGTAAGATCACTGGTAAAGTTTGGAAATCATTGGAAATGTCTAAGTATGGTTTGTGCAGCCATGGTGAAACCGAGTTTTAACAGCCGAAAAACGCACAAAAAGGCATTTTGTCTAAAGAGTTAGGTTCTGGAAATTTTGCAGGGGCTATGTAGTCACATTGAGGCTATTGGTAAAAATTATGGGATTTTTCGGAGGTCGTTTGATATAAACGGGCCATTTATTACATGATTATAACCTATTAAATGAATTTTTATAAATAAATAAATAATCATAAAATTTCTGGAAATATTTTTATAAAATTCTCCATGTCTTAATGTATTTTTACAAAAATTTACATAATTTATATGTAATTACATATTTAGTTATGATTTATTAAAGATTTAAATTATAATTGTTTTAACGAAACCGGCAGTTTTGTGTTCAACGGACTGACTGGTATATCAAAATGTCAAAAGTGATCAAATATCATATTTTTGAATGATATTGATAAAAACGAACTTTTTACGAGAATTCCGGACAATTCGGGTGGATTGTGCGCGTTTTGTATAATCCAACCCGTGTGAAAACGGAAACGAACCCTGCGATTAAACCAGACACCGAAACTTTAAAATTCTTTCATAAATCAAATCATTTTATCAATCAATACATTTACTTAAGTTTATGTGATCTTACCTAATCCCGAAACGTATAAACGATCAACTGAGCTAGGCTCGGAAAACGGTGAAACTGAGCCAAATCCAGTTTTAAACATTTCATAGTATACAACGTCACAATCTAAGACTATAGTCATGTTCTGGGCCTAACAGCTATACCCAGATTATCTATACAGCCCGACTTAGCTTGAACACTGTACTAGTATTAACGATACGATACCGTTTATAGGAATCAGGCTATAAACGAGACATCTGACTATCTGACACGTAATTTCTGTGCGAACTACAATAAGGTGAGTTTCACGACCCCCACTTTCTAAACTGTTTTACGAACTTTTGGGGTGAAAAGCATGTTTACATATACTGATATACTTGAAAACGTGTGATGATGTGGATTATCTAAGTACTAACACTTGACAAGTCCCCACAAACACAAGTGATTAACTTCGTGCCGGTGACGTGTGGATAGTACTATCGGTTTGACAAACCCAACTGTGACAGAGCCGGTGGGGTAAGCCGGAACATATGTAAAAACCAGTTGCACATTGTCATTATATATTTACATACTGCTATGTGGTGTTAGACATAGTACATACATGGGGCAAATTGGCTGTTAAATGCCAACAGGAGTGCATGGGCAGGAGAGGCCATGCAGTATAGCTCGTTTCGGTTTCACTTGTGGCTTAGTATAATGCATCATACACAGACATTTATACATACACACTGTAAACTTTACAAACTCGTGAACTGATTTCATTGATACTCGTGAAACTTGAAACTCACCAACTAGACGTAGTTGACCCGTTTTAACATGCTTTTCAGGTAAAGCAAAAGTGGAATGATTTGTTTATATGCTTTGGTGTTAGGAAGAAAGTTGAATAGCTGTGAATAGACGCTGATATAATACTGAATAAGAAGCTCGTAAACCGGTTATGTGTTTTTCACCTAGTTTGTAAACATAGTACCTACCAATGTAATATGATGTAAATTAGCTGTTGAATTTTCTTTATAAACAACGTGGTTGATACCAGTGTTATCTGTTACATTCCCGTATTACGCTTCCGCAACTACCTAGTCGGGGTGTGACAGAAGTTGGTATCAGAGCCATTGGTTATAAAGAATTAGGATGTCCCTTAGGATACCCTAAGATAACCGTAGGCTCGATTAACTCTGGGAATAAAATACTATTAAATAATATACACGAATGATTCTCGTGATGAACGCGAATGGACAAGTGGGTTATTATGGTCCGGAACGTAATAACAGACTTGTTTGTACGAGGAAATTCGAGAAGAAGTCGATAAACAATCGAATAGGTAAAAACAGCAACATATGTGTATAAAATATAATAATAGATAAATATTTGTGTATATAAACGATTATTTGTGCTTATGTGTATAAATACCTGCACGTATCTTACTATGATTAATATAGAAGGATATTATTCTTATCACTAACCATTGTGCAGGAATATGTCAAGAACTACTGATCGTTTACCTAATACCCTACCAACAGAGCCTGAGGAGGAGGAAGAGGATCCGGAAGAAGAAACTGAGGAGGAGCCAGAGGAAATAGGAGAAGGTGCAGATGCGGTAATTCCACGTGAGGTACCTGCGGATCAACTCGACTTATCGGGTTATCGTTGTGACACCTACCCCCCTAGGGAATCCCCTAGGAATGTTGCAGGACAGGGAGCTACTAGTGCTTATCATTCACCTGTTAGAGCACCCAGATCCCCTACTCCACCTGTACAGCATACACCAGTACCCCCACCCACTATTAGAAACCGTCAGACTGCTCGCATTTCAGTGCGTCCACCTGAGCACACTTCTCTCCCACCTCGATCTACGTACCATAGGGGAGAAACATCGCGTGTCCGGGTAACAGAGATACCTATTCCTACTTGGGGTTTACCCGCCCCGGTACCCGAGCCACCCCGTCATTCTGATTCAGCATGGTTTGGTTTATCAACTGATCAGCTCTTAGAACACTCACACATGATAAATAGTCTAAACCAGCATAGACACGATATGTATGATCACATGAGGTATATGCAGCAGGAAATCAGAATTGTACAAAGATCCAGTGCTGACAGCCACGGGCGTCAGGATCGAGCGATGATACTACTGGGGGCGTGTTTAGCAGTTAATGCGGCCCTAGTGGCTGCTGTGATTTGGTTGTGGTTCCATGTTGCAAAGAATGGATAGGACCTAGTAGTCTGGTCTTATGTATATAGTCTTTTGATATCCCAAGTAGCATTTTGTACAGCGTGTTGGGCTGACTTGGGAGTTGTTTGTGGTTTAGTACTATCTCAAGCACTGGCCCTTATCGGGTTAAGTCTACATGTCACTTGGTGACAAATTTTGATACGCATATACAAGCGCTGGCCTATACCAGGTTAAGCCTATGCGCTAATTTTGGATGCATATGTACAGTAATGATTATAATTAATACAAACGTGTTTTCTTTGGCATAGTTATGTGTTGTGAAATTGTAATATTGTAAAGTTGTGTTGGTCATAGTGAAACGATATTGATTATTATATAATTGATTATTCTATAGAATGGCCCCGAGGAAAACAAACCCTTTGTCTGAGGCGGAAGTGGCCGCAATGATTGCTCGTCAACTACAAGCAGTGATACCAACAATTGTAACCCAAGTCACTGCAGGCATACGTGCTAACAATACTGTTAATCAACCTACGAGCACCACCACGGCCACTGTTAATACACCTCCGCCGGACACTAATGTAGCCCCGGGTGTTACTATCCCGGTGAATACTGATAATGTCATAAATAATAATAACACTCTCCCAACTATGAATGTCACTGGGAACCCAGAACCTGTTGTGCACCCTGATAATATCCCGAACCCTGTACCGGTTGCTAACACAACTAACAATGATAATACTCAGACCAATACCGATAATATCAATAATAATAACCGAGAACCCCCGCGTCAGGAGTACTCATACAAACAATTTACATCATGTAAACCGATTGAGTTTAAGGGTATTGAAGGACCTAGTGGACTAGTCAAATGGATAGAAAAGACCGAATCAGTAATTAATATCAGTGAGTGTCCACCAAACCGCGTGGTCAAATATGCTACCAGTATGTTTCTAGACCAAGCGCTGATGTGGTGGAACACGGTAGTCCAAATAAGGGGACAAGATGCTATTAATCGTATGTCATGGACTGAATTAAAAACCCTCATGCTAGAGCATTTTTGTCCTAAAAGTGAGATTCAGAGGTTGGAACACGAGTTATGGAATCTGGAAATGAAAGGAGCGGACCATGTGGGATACACGAATCATTTTAACGAACTGTCCCGCTTAGTTCCGTGGTTAGTTACACCGGAAGCGAAACGAATTGAACGTTATATCTAGGGACTGACTCCTGCTGTGAGAAGTATAGTGAATTCAGTTGCCCACCCGACATTAGAAAGTGCTGTATCTCAAACGGGTGTCGTTACGTTTGATCTGATGAGAAGTGGAGTGATATGAATGCCAGGGGAAACAACAAGTTTAAAACGAACTGATTACGGGACAAGAATGCAAGGGAATCTTCAAAACAAGCGGGCTCGTCCGAATACCCGAAGTTATGCCATGACCAGTTCTAACGTAAAACAAGAAACATATAAAGGGACGTTACCGAAATGCAGAAGATGTAACTTTCATCATGTGGGTGATTGTAAACCGATCATCTGTCAAAAGTGTGGAAGGACGGGACACTATGCCCCCAACTGCAGAACCCCTACCAACATTATTAACCGTCCACCGCAATCAACTCAACTCCCTCGACCTCAACCAACCCGCCCACAACTCAACCAACAAACCCCACCTACCACGAACCTCCGTGCCTGCTATGAATGTGGCAGTACGGAACATTTTCGGAGATACTGCCCTAATTTGAACCCGAGCACAGTGAAAAGGCAGAACCAAGCACAAGCATCAACCTCCAACACAGCTAAGGGACGCGCATTTGTATTAGGACCGGGTGAAGCACGTCAAGATCCGAATGTGGTGACAGGTACATTCTTAGTTTCGGGTCAGTATGCTTCAGTTTTGTTTGACACGGGTGCCGATAGAAGTTTCGTATCTGTTAATTTCTTACCTTTAGAAAATATGCCGGTTAGTGAACTAACAAAACCATATACTATAGAACTCGCTAACGGTAAGCCTATACTTGTTAACCGAATAGTCCGAGACTGTTCCCTTATCCTAAACGACCACCCATTCCTTATTGATTTACTTCCAGTGGAATTGGGAAGTTTCGATGTTATAGTCGGTATGGACTGGCTATCTAAGTATAAAGCTGAAATTGTCTGTAAGGATAAGACCGTTAGAATACCTCTTTCGAATGATGAGGCTATAATTGTTCAAGGTGAGAAATCTGGTACGGTACTGCCTCTCATATCTCAACTTAAGGCATTGAGATATTTACGCCAAGGTTGTACATTATACTTGGCTAGCGTAACAGTTAAGAAACCCGAGGAAAAACGAATGGAAGACATCCCAGTGGTACACGAGTATTCAGACGTATTCCCCGATGAGTTGCCTGGTTTACCACCGACCCGACAAGTTGAATTCCGTATTGACTTGATACCGGGAGCAGCACCCATTGCTAAGGCACCTTATAGACTTGCGCCTTCTGAAATGCAAGAACTGTCCAACCAGTTACAAGAGTTACTGGACAGGGGTTTTATTCGCCCTAGTTACTCACCGTGGGGAGCACCAGTGTTGTTTGTAAAGAAGAAGGATGGGAGTTTTCGAATGTGTATTGATTACCGGGAATTGAATAAAGTGACTGTAAAGAATAGATACCCCTTACCTCGAATTGATGACTTGTTTGATCAGCTCCAAGGTGCGAAGTATTTTTCAAAAATTGATCTTAGATCTGGTTATCATCAAGTGAGAATTCAGGAAGAAGACGTACCAAAAACAGCTTTCCGAACTCGGTATGGTCACTATGAATTTTTGGTTATGCTGTTTGGGTTGACAAATGCACCTGCAGTATTTATGGACCTCATGAACCGAGTTTGCAAACCTTACCTTGACAAGTTTGTGATAGTGTTTATCGATGATATTTTGATATATTCGAGAAGTAAGGAGGAACACGAACAACATTTGCGGGAAATTTTAAAATTATTGAGGCAAGAGAAGTTATACGCAAAGTTGTCCAAATGTGAGTTTTGGCTGCAAGAAGTACAGTTTTTGGGACACATTGTGAACCATCAAGGGATCCAAGTAGACCCAAGTAAAATTGAGGCCATTAAGAATTGGCAAGTGCCTAAGTCACCAAGAGAAATTCGTCAATTCTTAGGACTAGCCGGGTATTATAGAAGATTCATTGAAAACTTTTCAAGTGTTGCACAACCTCTAACCCTCCTAACTCAAAAAGATTGAGTATATGAATGGGGAGAAGAACAAGAAATGGCCTTCCAAACGTTAAAAAAGAAGTTATGTGAGGCTCCAATATTAAGCCTTCTAGATGGAACTGATGAATTGGTGGTATATTGTGACGCATCTCGTAAAGGTTTAGGATGCGTACTGATGCAAAGAAAGAAAGTAATAGCATATGCTTCCCGACAATTAAAAGTACATGAAAAGAATTATACGACCCATGATTTGGAATTGGGAGCAGTTATCTTTGCATTGAAGATTTGGAGACATTACTTGTATGGCACTAAATGTACCATCTATACTGATCACAAAAGCTTACAACACATATTTGATCAGAAAGAGCTAAACATGAGACAAAGGAGATGGGTAGAACTGTTAAATGATTATGATTGTGAGATTTAATACCATCCGGGTAAGGCCAACGTAGTAGCTGAGGCTTTAAGCCGAAAAGACAGAATCAGACCATTAAGGGTACGAGCACTCGGAATGATTGTTCAAAGTAGCCTAACCGAACAAGTTCGCATTGCACAAGATGAGGCCTTGAAGACAGATCAGCTAGAAAAAGAAGAACTACATGGAAATGAAAGGAATTTTGAGAAGAAAACCGATGAAATATACTATTACAAAAACCGGGTCTGGATTCCAACACTTCATAAACTCCGAAAGCTGATACTTGATGAAGCACACAAATCCAAGTATTCTATTCATCCAGGTGCTGATAAGATGTATAAGGATGTCAAAGAATTTTACTGGTGGCCTGGTATGAAAAAGGATATAGCCGTGTATGTAAGTAAATGTGCAACATGTGCAAGGGTAAAGGCGGAATATCAAAAACCTTCGGGAATGTTACAACAACCCGAAATCCCACAATGGAAATGGGAACAAATTACCATGGACTTTGTGACACACATTCCTAAAACCTCCCGAGGACACAACGCAATTTGGGTAATTGTAGACCGGTTAACCAAATCCGCACACTTTATTCCCATCCGTAACAACTACACCACCGAAAAACTCGCTCAAATTTACATCGATGAAATAGTATCTCGACACGGAGTACCTCTTTCGATTATTTCCGATCGAGACAGTCACTTTACTTCACATTTCTGGCAAGCAGTACAAGAAGCCTTGGGAACCCGAATCGACCTAAGTACAGCTTACCATCCCCAAACCGATGGTCAATCTGAACGAACCATCCAAACCTTAGAAGATTTACTTCGTGCTTGTGTACTGGACTTCAAAGGGAATTAGGATCAACACCTCTCGCTCATTGAATTCTCTTACAATAACAGTTATCACAGTAGTATACAAGCAGCACCTTATGAAGCTCTATACGGGCGAAAATGTAGATCACCACTATGTTGGACAGAAGTGGGTGATACTCAAATTTCAAGATCCGATTTAATTCAGGAAACCACCGATAAGATTCACCAAGTTAAACAAAAATTGAAAGCTGCCCGTGACCGACAAAAGAGTTATGCCGATGTTCGCAGAAAACCGTTATCTTTTGAAATAGGTGATAAGGTATTCTTAAAAGTATTGCCATGGAAGGGTGTTATAAGATTTGGAAAGACTGGTAAACTATTCCCGAGATACATCGGACCTTTTGAGATTGTCGCAAAAATTGGTCCCGTAGCTTACCGATTAAAACTAGCCTTAGAACTGAGTACTATTCACGACGTGTTTCATGTATCGAATCTGAAAAAGTGTTTGACTGATGAAACGACAATAGTACCACTGGAAGATGTTCAGATCAACGAAAAACTCAACTTTGTAGAGGAACCGGTAGAAATTGTAGACGGGAAAACCAAACAGTTACGACACAACAAAATTTCATTGGTAAAAGTTCGGTGGAATTCAAAACAAGGACCCGAATATACTTGGGAACGAAAGGACGAATTCCGAAAGAAATACCCACACCTGTTCCCTAGAAAACCGATGACACATTAAATTTCGAGGATGAAATTTCTTAACGGGGGGAGAATGTGACATTCATGACAAAACGAGGTACACTATATTCTTTACGTAACAAGAAAACGATAAATCGGTTAATTCGTAGTGCTTAAACGAGTGACCGACCGATACTAATTATGACCCGTATACATACTGAGGGGTCATATACGAGTTATATATATGTTATAGAGGCTAACATATTGATATTTAGGCCTCGGTACGTTTAAAACTCTTTAAACGAAAAAGGTTTCGTTTATCGATACGCTATAAGCTTAAACGCAATCGTTAATATCAAAACAAGCATTGTAGCATCCGTTAAGCCGAAAAAGATTTATAAAACATTTATATGACATGTTCTAAGCCATCCGTGAAAATATTTTGGAATTTTACAACGAGTCAGTACGTTTTTCTTATTTTACAAGAATAAGCTGAAAAACACTCGTTTTTACGTTATTTCTCATACCCGAATTAATTTTCTTGCGAAAAACCGAACCCGAACTAAACTTAAAATGGGCTTTTCATGTTTGGGCTGGTATATATAAATTAATGGGCCAAAACAGCCCATTAAGGCTCCATAAGAAGTTCCGATCGGAACATGCTACCAAACACCACATTTGTTTTCTTTTACATAACTTTATTCTTAAGCTATTGATATTCATTTCAACATATAAACTTTTGAGGTCCAGCTCTGTTCTCTCAAGTTTCTTTCAAAAACCCTAAGGTAAGATTCAATTCTAACAAGTTTTAACAAAGTTTGATCCATATGATTATCATATAAACATGTTTTGATTAGTGTTAAACATGTTTAACCATCCAAAAGCCCTAAAAATCAAGTAAAATTATGTTTTGATGTTAAACATGTTTACAAACCTGGAACATATACTTTTTTGGTCAAAAACACGGATTAGAACATGAATACAACGTTTTTACGGTTAGAAAGTTCGGTTTGAACCCAAAACCGAAACCCTAATTATCAAGGCTGTTACATGGATGATTTATGCTTGGTTTGATGTTATATGATATGTAGATATACTGAGTTTGCAACCCGAGACCCGGAAAGTCGTTTAAGCTAGCAAAATTCATCGAAAACCGACAAGGTAAACCCGTAATACTCGTTTAGGGGCTGTTTAGTATTAGGTTGTGACGTGCTTGTTGTTAGCTTGTGAAAATTTGCAGGGACATTAGGGATCATATAAATGAGTCCCTGTTCAAATTTGGTAATTTTTCGATAAACGGAGAATATTTGGCGAATTTATTCCCGTTTATGGGCGTTTATTTGGGAAAAATAGCAAAACATATTGAAAAATTATGAAACTTGGTTTTGGAGTTTTATATGGGATGGTAAGATCACTGGTAAAGTTTGGAAATCATTGGAAATGTCTAAGTATGGTTTGTGCAGCCATGGTGGAACCGAGTTTTAACAGCCGAAAAACGCACAAAAAGGCATTTTGTCTAAAGAGTTAGGTTCTGGAAATTTTGCAGGGGCTATGTAGTCACATTGAGGCTATTGGTAAAAATTATGGGATTTTTCAGAGGTCGTTTGATATAAACGGGCCATTTATTACATGATTATAACCTATTAAATGAATTTTTATAAATAAATAAATAATCATAAAATTTCTGGAAATATTTTTATAAAATTCTCCATGTCTTAATGTATTTTTACAAAAATTTACATAATTTATATGTAATTACATATTTAGTTATGATTTATTAAAGATTTAAATTATAATTGTTTTAACGAAACCGGCAGTTTTGTGTTTAACGGACTGACTGGTATATCAAAATGTCAAAAGTGATCAAATATCATATTTTTGAATGATATTGATAAAAACGAACTTTTTACGAGAATTCCGGACAATTCGGGTGGATTGTGCGCGTTTTGTATAATCCAACCCGTGTGAAAAAGGAAACGAACCCTGCGATCAAACCAGACACCGAAACTTTAAAATTCTTTCATAAATCAAATCATTTTATCAATCAATACATTTACTTAAGTTTATGTGATCTTACCTAATCCCGAAACGTATAAACGATCAACTGAGCTAGGCTCGGAAAACGGTGAAACTGAGCCAAATCCAGTTTTAAACATTTCATAGTATACAACGTCACAATCTAAGACTATAGTCATGTTCTGGGCCTAACAGCTATACCCAGATTATCTATACAGCCCGACTTAGCTTGAACACTGTACTAGTATTAACGATACGATACCGTTTATAGGAATCAGGCTATAAACGAGACATCTGACTATCTGACACGTAATTTCTGTGCGAACTACAATAAGGTGAGTTTCACGACCCCCACTTTCTAAACTGTTTTACGAACTTTTGGGGTGAAAAGCATGTTTACATATACTGATATACTTGAAAACGTGTGATGATGTGGATTATCTAAGTACTAACACTTGACAAGTCCCCACAAACACAAGTGATTAACTTCGTGCCGGTGACGTGTGGATAGTACTATCGGTTTGACAAACCCAACTGTGACAGAGCCGGTGGGGTAAGCCGGAACATATGTAAAAACCAGTTGCACATTGTCATTATATATTTACATACTGCTATGTGGTGTTAGACATAGTACATACATGGGGCAAATTGGCTGTTAAATGCCAACAGGAGTGCATGGGCAGGAGAGGCCATGCAGTATAGCTCGTTTCGGTTTCACTTGTGGCTTAGTATAATGCATCATACACAGACATTTATACATACACACTGTAAACTTTACAAACTCGTGAACTGATTTCATTGATACTCGTGAAACTTGAAACTCACCAACTAGACGTAGTTGACCCGTTTTAACATGCTTTTCAGGTAAAGCAAAAGTGGAATGATTTGCTTATATGCTTTGGTGTTAGGAAGAAAGTTGAATAGCTGTGAATAGACGCTGATATAATACTGAATAAGAAGCTCGTAAACCGGTTATGTGTTTTTCACCTAGTTTGTAAACATAGTACCTACCAATGTAATATGATGTAAATTAGCTGTTGAATTTTCTTTATAAACAACGTGGTTGATACCAGTGTTATCTGTTACATTCCCGTATTACGCTTCCGCAACTACCTAGTCGGGGTGTGACATATTGTATCTGTTGATTGTGTTTGATTAACAATGGAGATTGCAATCTATATTCATGACATGGTATCAAAACCACGACGGCTCTAATCGCTACGTTTCTTCTGCGCGGATTTTGTTTCTGGTTACGAGTTAGGGTTTTCACGTTGCAAACCCTAGTTTGTTTGATTTGGGGATCTTGTTCATCTCGCGATTATCTGGTTATTTGTTTAAAGGGAACACGAAGAATGATTATGTAAACCTAAGTGAAGTTTACAAATCATCTCAGATTTTCTTTTCTGAATCTTGTTTGGAAGCTATACCACTGTGAGATCTTTCCTATCCCTTTTAAGTTTCATGTCTTTAATTTCTTGATACTTTGTTGCTTTAGACGTTTTAGGTGTATCTATTTTCTTATAGTTCTGTGTTCTTTGTTGTGTAAATATGGGTGATAAAAGTGAGTCTAGTAATAATGAGACTCTTATTAGTACGTTGGATGTAAGTAATCCTCTGTACCTCCATCCTAGTGACTCAAGCACTCTTTCCATCATTAATGTGAAACTAAAAGGAACTGAAAATTATGGTGTTTGGGCTAATGCATGAAATTAGCTTTGCAAGTTAAAAATAAAGTCGGTTTTATTATTGGGAAATGTTTAAAATCAACTAACGATAAGGTGCTTGCTAGTCGGTGGGATAGGTGCAACTCAATTGTTCTTACTTGGATTTTAAACTCTGTTTGTGATGAGCTTTATGTGGGTCAGGTCTATTCTGAATCCGCCTTTGATGTTTGGGAAGAACTAAGGGATACTTATGATAAGGTCGATGGTTCCATTGTTTTTGGCCTGTACCAAAATATAAATTTACTAACTCAAAATGGATCATCGGTCTCTGATTATTATCATAAGTTGTCCACCATGTGGAAGCAGCTTGATGCTATGCTTCAATTGCCTTCATGTTCTTGTTAAGCCTTAAAGATCTTTAATGACTTTAATACTTTGATTAAATTGATGCAATTTCTAATGGGTCTGGATGATGTATATCAACCAGTTAGAACTAATCTCTTAACTAGGGATCCTTTACCTTCTGTGAAGACGACTTTCTCTATTATTTCTAGAGAGGAGTCTCATAGGAATGCTAATGGTTCTTCTAAAACTCAAACTCAAAATGTTGGTTTTATTGCAAAAACTAATCAATTTCAAGATAATAAGAAGGGAATTTACAGAGGGCCTAACCCAAATTTGAAATGCACTCATTGTAATAAGATTGGTCATACAATTGAGAGGTGCTTTGAAATTGTGGGTTATCCTCAAAATTCCAAACCAAGGATTGGTAAATTTGGTAATAAAGGAACAAAGTCTTTTTCTAATAACTCTAATGGTTCTAACTTTGGTAAAGCAATTACATCATCCAACTCAAATAATGTTTCTCTTACACCTGATCAAATTTCAAGATTACTAGGGTTACTAGGAGATAAAACTTATGAGGGTTCTCAAGCTCCTAATTTAGGAGGTAATTATTTGTATAACTTTTCTGAGAGTGTGTTTAGTAAAGGTGTTTTTTGTTTCTCCAGTGGGATGTCATCCTATTCTGAGTCTAATTGGGTTGTGGATTCTGGAGCTAACCAACACATGGTTATGAGTGATAAAAATGTTTTTAATCAAATTGATATAACTGAGTTTGATATAAAGATTAAACATCCAAATGGGACTAATGCTTTAGTTACAAAGATTGGTAATATAAAATTAAGTAAAAATGTCATTTTAAATGATGTGTTTGTTGTTCCAGAATATTGTGTCAATCTGTTGTCTGTTTACAAACTTGCATGTGATAACAAACTATCTATAACATTTAATGAACATAATTGCTATCTTCATGACTCACTCACAAAGAGAATCCTGGTGACTGGTAGTCAAATAGATGATTTGTATTTCTGTGGGGATGTATCTAGACCTATTAAGGTGTGTTTTAATAGTGTAAATCAAGTAAATCTTTGGCATACTAGGTTAGGGCACCCATCTTTCCAAGTTTTGGATGTTTTAAAAAATTATTTAAAGATTAAAGTTAAAAATGAAACATATCCTTGTGAAATTTGTCATTTAGATAAACAACATTGTGAGCCATTTCCTCTAAGTAATCATAAAACATCCGAACTTGGAGAGTTGATACATTTAGATGTATGGGGTCCTTATAGGATCAATAGTAAAGAAGGGTATCGGTCCTTCTTAACTGTTGTCGATGATTTCACTAGGGCCGTTTGGGTGTACTTGTTAAAAACTAAAAGTGAAGTTTTTTCTAACATTGAAAGTTTTTTTAACATGGTTAAAAATCAATTTGGTAAAACCATTAAAACTCTTAGGAGCGATAATGGAACTGAGTTTGTTAACTCGCAGATGCAAAATTTTGTTAAAAATAATGTTACAATACATCAAACATCTTGTGTCCATACACCTCAACAAAATGACATAGTTGAAAGAAAGCATAGACACCTATTGAATGTTGCTAGGTCATTGTTATTTGAGAGTGGTATTTCTTTGAATTTTTGGTCTGAATGTGTACTTACTGCAACCTATTTAATTAACAGGACCCCCTCCTCTATATTAAATGGTAAATCTCCATATGAATGCTTGTTTGATTTTAAACCCTCCCTTAACCACTTAAGAAATATCGGTTGTCTTTGTTTTAGTACAGTTTTAAATAATACAAACAAATTTGAAAAAAGGGCTGATAAGTGTGTTTTTTTGGGGTACTCGTTTCAAAAAAAGGGATATAAGTTGCGGAATTTGGAAACTAAACAAGTTATATTTTCTTTTGATGTAAAATTCTATGAAACAATTTATCCTTTTAAAAATAGTGATTGTTTAAAAAGTCTTGAAACAAACACTTATTTGTTAGTCAATTCTTTAAACTTTTTTGATTTCTTTTCTGATAATACCGAAATTTCCTTAAGTAGGACTAATCCCGATGATGAGGGGAGGGTACCTTATGATACTAACACTAGTGAACAGCCTCCTAACGATGAGGATCTGATTAAAGGCGGGGTTGAAAGTCAGCAGCCTAATCTTGATCCTAATCTTAGTGAGGTAGTTTATAGTGATGGTACTAATGAAGAGAATATCTCTCCTGGGGGGTATTAATAGTCCAATTCAACTTCCTAATCAAACAAGTATGAGAAGATCGACTAGGGGGTCAAAATTACCAAAAAATCTAAATGATTTTGTAATTGAGGGTAAAGTGAAATATGGACTAGAAAAGGTGTTAAACTACTCTAAGCTAACTAAAGAAAATCTGTGTTTTACTTCTGTGCTAAATAAAAGTCTTGAGCCTAGAAATTTTAGGGAAGCATCTTCCAATAAACATTGGATTGATGCTATGAATGAAGAAATGGTCGCACTTAATAGGAACAACACTTGGGAACTTGTTGATCTTCCTATTGGTAGAAAACCAATAGGTTGTAAATGGGTGTATAAGATAAAGTATAGGTCCACAGGCGAGATAGAGAGATATAAAGCTAGGTTAGTGGCGAAAGGCTTTAACCAACGAGAGGGAATAGATTTTGGTGAGACTTTTTCACCAGTTGTTAAAATGGTCACTGTTATAACAGTAATTGCCTTGGCTGTTAAAAATAATTGGAATTTGTTTCAACTTGACATAATAATGCTTTTTTGTATGGATATTTGCATGAAGATGTTTATATGGCCTTACTTGAAGGTTATTTTTCAAAATCTGAAACTAGAGTGTGCAAATTAACCAAATCCTTGTATGGCTTGAAACAAGCACCAAGGATGTGGAATGATAAGTTGGTTAGTGTTTTACTTGAAATAGGTTTTGTACAAAGCAAAACTGATTATTCTTTGTTTGTTAAATCTGTTAATAGTGTGTTAGTTGTTTTGCTAGTTTATGTTGATGATATTGTTATAACTGGGAACAATATAAAAGAAATTGAAAGTGTTAAAAGTCTTTTAAAAACCAAGTTTTTAATTAAAGATCTTGGAATTCTCAAATATGTTTTTGGGAATTGAAGTGCTCTATTCCGAGAAAGGTGTGTGTTTAAGTCAAAGGAAATATTGTCTTGATTTTCTTGCTGAATTTGGGTTAACAGCAAGTAAACCGGTCAATACCCCTATTGAGCAAAACCATATTATTACCGCTCTTTGTGAAAAGAACAAAAAGTCTTTAGAAAAATTTTCTAAATAACAAAAGTTAATTGGCAAACTTATATACTTATCACACACATGCCCAGATATTTCCTATTCTGTTCAATTTTTAAGTCAACATATGCATAGTCCAACAAGTGAACACTTGGGACTTGCATTAAGACTTTTAAGATATCTAAAAAAGGCTCCTGGACGTGGTGTTTTGATAAGCAAAGAAGGATTTTTGATTTACGGGCCTATGCTGACTCTGATTGGGCAAAATGCTTGAGCACTCGACGATCTGTGACCGGGTTCTGTGTTTTTCTCGGAAACTCACTTGTTTCTTGGAAAAGAAAAAAACAATTGACCGTGTCACGATCTTCTGCGGAGGCTGAGTACCGGTCAATGTGTGCAGCTGCTGGTGAGATTATATGGCTGATTAATCTATTAAATGAGTTAAAGGTCAAAGTGACCTTGCCGGTTAAGTTTTTTTGTGACAATTCAGCTGCTATATCAATTGCGGCTAATCCGGTTTTTCATGACCGGAAGAAACATTTTGAGGTGGATTTGTTTTATCTTCGTGAAAGAATCACGGCTGGAATTATACAAGTGATCAAAACTCAGTCTGGGAATCAGTTAGCTGATGTTTTTACCAAGGGTTTATTTCCCGTTCAACATGATTTTCTCTGTCAAAAGTTAGGCATGTTTGATATGTTTGCATAATGAATTGTGGGGGGTGTTGAAAGGTGACGTCTAAATACAATTCATTTACAAATAATTTATATATTTTGGTTAATATAACTAATAGTGTTCTGTTTATTTATTGTGCATATATATATGTTTTGGAACTAATGGGCTTTGAAGTATATGGACACTGATGGTGAGGTGACAAAGTGGGCTGAGTGAACACAAGGAAGCTATGGGCTGTTATGAAGTGAAGTTAATTCAAGCTCGGCCCGGTTCAGTTTGTTTGGTGACTATATGTCACAATATCGAGCAATCATAGAGGAGACTTTTGGTCATATTATTTTTCTTTCTCTCTCCAGAATTAGAATTCATCTCATCAGTCCTCATCTTGTTGATTGAGATATTATTGTTAGTTCAAATCATCTTGTTGATGATTTGATGTCTTGGTTTCTTTTTGTTTTGACATCATCATTGTAATTTGGTTTATACTTGATTTCACATTGAAATTGAGTTCTATTGTATCTGTTGATTGTGTTTGATTAACAATAGAGATTGCAATCTATATTCATGACACTTTCGTACATGAATATAGCATTTTAGCCATTTGACAAATTACAATCATCATTTATGTAAACTTTAATTTAGTTATAAATATCAATGTAAAAGTGAAACACAAATAAAAAGTATATGAATAACTATAGATAAAAATTACCACAAGAATAAGGTAATTAATTGTATATACATTAAAAAACACATTTTTACACACTCACAACATCAACCATTCATAAAATATTAACGTTATAGCCACACACGTGTCAATGTTTTCCTACCTTACACAACCAACTCTTATCCATAACAAATAAACAATCAAACATCATCACCTTTTTCATATAATCTTTCTCACAATCACAAACATTATGTTTAAAATCTAATGTAACAATATGATAGCCATAGGCAGATGCATGTAATGTTGAGGGGGTGGTAAGGTCCCCACTCAAATTTATATGAGATGCATATATATATATATATATATATATATATATATTCATATTTTTAATGTAAATTTTGGTTGAAACAATTTCCCCCCATTACGTTTTTTTGTTTACCCTCTTGTACATCCTACTAATTAAATCAGGTTCATGTCACAAGCCCAGTCCAAATAGGCAAATATAGCCAAGCCCAGCTGCCCAATTCCCATTGTTATTGAACAATTGAAAGTAAAACATTAGAAGTTTAGAACCCCTAAAATAATAATACTAATATCGTACAAAATAAAGAAGACGACAGACAATCAAATCTGCCTTTAAACGAGTAAGCAACCATCCGAGTTCAAATTAAATCAGGTTCATGTGATTTTTTATTTCTTTGTTTATCGATTCTTTATTTCTTTGCTTGGGGTAATGTTTCGTGCAATAGCAATTGTTTATTGTTAGAATTTTGTCATTTAGAACTTAAAAGTTATAATTCATATTATTAATTTTATTTTTTTAATTGTCACTTGCTTGAATATTGCGAGAATGGAGTTCTTTTACAATTTACAACAACTGTATGATTTTTGAATTTTTGATCTTTTACTGCTTGAATTTCTTGTCTTATAGGTGCTATGAAAAGTTTTTATAAACCAATCTCTGGACCTAGTTTAGTTGATCTAGATAATTTTCCTTGAGATTCGGCAGATAGGAAAAGAATTTTGGATTACCACCCAAATCAAAGAGATGAGATACAGAGAAAGTATTGGATTAGACCTTGCCAACCATGTGGTCATAAGTTCCCAAAAAGAAAGTTAGGAAGTAAAGAGCAACATTTCAGTCTCACTTGGTTTGATAAGTATGGTAATTGGTTAGAGTATAGTATAAAAGCAGACAAAGTATTTTGTTTGTGTTGTTACTTATTTGCAGATCATGTTGGAAACCAAGGTGGGCGTAATGTATTTTCAAAAGAAGGATTTAATTCTTGGAATAAACCGGAAAGATTAATTTCACATGTGAGTGATGTTGGTAGTGCTCACAATAAAGCACTTAAAAGATGTGAAGATCTACTAAATCAAAAGCAGTCTATCCCCACCGTTTTCCTAAGCAAGATGATATTGTGAAGAGAGAAAATCGGCTTCGGCTAAATGCTACTATTGATGATTGCAGATTATGTTTGAAAAACACGTTATCCTTTCGTGGTCATGATGAAAGTAAAACGTCTCTTTGCAAAGGAAATTTTTTTGGAAATATGGGACTTAATTTATAAGCATAACGAGGAACTTCGTAAATTACCAAAAGCTGCAGGTAATAATCAGTATTTATCTCCAAGTATTCAGAAAGATGTTGCTAAATGTTTTGAGGAAGAAGTTCTAAATTCTATTTCAAAGAAATTGGTGATGATATATTTTCTTTGCTAGTTGATGAGTCTAGTGATGTGTCAAAAAAAGGAACAAATGGCTATCGACACTTTTTTTGCTAAATATGGATTAAGTTTTAAAATGTTAAGAGGTCAAGGATATGATGGAACAAGCAATATGCATGGTCAGTTCAATGGTTTAAAAGCAAAAATCTTAGAATAAAATGACTCGGCATATTATGTACATTGTTTTGCTCACCAGCATCAGTTAGTAGTTGTGATGGTTGCAAAAAAAAAAAAAAAAACAAAACATTTAGGCGTTGTGAACTTCTTCGATAATATAAGCATTTTGATGAATGTGGTTTGCGGTTCTTGTAAACGAATATATATTCTATGTGAAAATGAAAATGAGAGAGTAGAAAAAGAAATTGGTAGTGGCATACTTGAAACAGGGAGTGGATTAAACCAAGAGCTTTCTTTTATACGACCCGGTGATACAAGATGGAATTCTCATTAAAAACACTTTTACGTTTGGTTAATATGTTTCCCTCTATCATGAGAGTCGTTGAACATGCTACAGAGGAGTGCACTAACCCTTCTACCCAAAATCAAGCAATCAACATGTTAGGTTTTTTGAGCTCGTTTGATTTTTTTTTTTTATTGCACTTGATGTTACACATTCTAGGGCTCTCAGATATATTATCACGATCTCTTCAAAGAAAAGATCAAGATATTATGGAAGCTATTTTATTGGTTGAATCAACTAAAAGAAAGCTGCAAGACTTTAGAGATAGTGGTTTTAATCCACTTTTAAAGAAAATTCATTTATTTTATGGAAAAACAATATTCAAATATTGAACATGGAAGAAGAGTACATTAATGAAAGAGGTCACAGATCTAAAAGGCAAAAGTATGATGTCACACCCCGACTTAGGGCCTAGGCGTATGACCACAAGTTGGTACATGTTTTGTGAATATATCAGAGTTTGTTTGATCTCAGGTTTACCCTTACTAACACAGATCTAAGATTTGAGTTGTTTCTAGATTAACCTAAATATGGATCTAGCTCATATTGCCATTGATCTATAGTTAATATGTTATATATATATATATGTTGTATGTGTATGTTAATAATATTAATATGAAGATTGAGAGAGAGATTGGACAGAGGTTTGTTAATTAAACTCAAAACTTAACTTAATTGTGAACAGAGTTCACTATAAATAGAAGATAGGTCTAGTTCGCTAACATTCCTTAGCGAACTAGACACTACTTCGTTACATACAAAAATAGATAAATAAAATAACGAATCATCTCTTGATTCGTTAAACATCCTTAACGAATCAGGAGGAAGCTAACTTAAGTCTTAGTTCGCTAAACATCCTTAGCGAACTAGAGCTTACATTTAACGAACTACAATATAACTTAATATTTTATTACATTAAACAAAACGACAAATACATTAACTTAACCTTATACTTAACCTTATTCCCTCCTGATTCGTTAGGAGATGTTAACGAATCAGGGGGTGTTTCGCTTATTTATTGTATGTAACAAAGTAGGTTCTGGTTCGCTAGGGGATGTTAGCGAACCAGACCTGTCTTCTATTTATAGTGAACCCTGTTCACTCTTAAGTTAAGTTTTTGAGAGTTAATTATTGAATTGCTGTCCAAATACTCTCTCGATCTTCAATCTTAATATTATACCAACTACTATTGATAATACATATACATATACACACCTATAACACTGAATTACAGTTAATTATGAGCTAGATCTATCAATTAAGGTATTAATTGTATTAACACAGATCCGAGATCTGTTATAGTTATAGATTGATACACCAGGTTCCAACAAGTGGTATCAGAGCTGTTGGTTGCTCAATTACACTTGATTTGGTGTTTATTTGGGATATTGGTTTGTTAGTGTTTTGTTTAGTGAATTTGGATCAATTTAGATATTTCTGGTTTGAGTTATGGTTAATTTGGATTGGATTTGAGTTGGTTAAGGCATTGGAAAGGTTTGGTTAATCGGAATTGAGGTTTGATTTTGGTTTTGAGGTGATTCGATATTGGTTTTGGTTTAAGTCCGAAACAGGGTTTGAGTTTTTGGTGAAATTGGACTGATATTGGTAATAATTGGTTATGAGGTTTGGTGTATTCGATTCGTCATCGAATTCCGAGTAATTTGAGAGTTTATTGGTGTGATTTGGTCTAGAATCGAGATAGTATTACGGATCTAAAGTTTCTGGGTTTCTGGGTTAGTATTCATTCTTTTCCAGATTTCTGGAAATTTCTCATTGAAGATTTGAAGATTCAACTATGAACTTGATTCGTTATCATCTGTATGGTGATTCGCTATCTTGTTTCTTTTGATTCGTTCATCAATTCTGTTGATTCGTTATATATTTCAAGTGATTCGTTTGTCAATTCATGTTAATTGTCAATTCGTATCATCTGATTTAAACATATTCGTTTAATACGTGTCCACATTGAGATTTGTGTCACAACAACCTTTGCCACGTGGCATAAGGCATCAAAGTTTGTTACAAACCGTTGTAACAAACTGATTCGCTCCAAGTGTGATTCTTTAATCACTATAGCGGGTTCGTGACCTAGTTCGCTAAGATTTTCTTAGTGGTTCGTTGTTATTCTCATTTTGATTCGTTAAGTTACACCTTGCAATTCGCTAATCCATTCGTTAATTCAATTCATCAGTTTGACTTGTGTTGACTATCTGATTTGTTGATCACTTGATTCGTTGGGTTGATTCGTTAACATATCAATCTAATTCGTCATTTAATTCGTCATCTGATCAATCTTAGCTTCGTTAAGATTTGATTCGCTAATCTTCTGTTCACAGTTCGCTACAACTGTTTACAGTTTGTTAATCTTATTCACTGTTTTGATTCGTTAAATCTTTTGAACTTTTGCAACTTGTCAAAAATGGCTGGTATGTATGCATTGGCATATCAAAACATGTTGATGCAACAAATATTGCAACTTGATACTGAGATTGGTTCACATTCTAAATGTCCTAGATTGATGAAGTTTAGTGACTTTGCCAAGTGGGAACCTCGGTTTCGTGCTCATTTAGGGTCTGTTCACCCTGATTTCTCATATTGTCTCGATGAAGTTTATGTAGCACCAATGATTGGTGACGATACTATTGGGTATACTCCTAAAGCTGTTTCTCAATACTCACAAGAAGAGAAGAAAGCTTTAGAAATCGAGATAAAAGCCTATTCCACTCTTACTATGGCATTGCCAGAAAATATTTTTCATCAAGTGGGTAGTATCAATAGATGTGCTTCTTTATTTCAACATCTACGTATGAGAAGTATGGGGAACACAACTGAGAGTAAGAAAGTGATGCTCAAGTTTCAGTTTCGAAACTTTAATTTATTGAAGGGAGAAACAGTTGAAGAGATGATTACAAGGTTTATTCATTTAGCTGAAATGGACAAGATGAAATTGGAAGTTTCAGAAACAGATAAAATTGACACTATTAAGAGTGTGCTTCCAAGTTCTTATTCAACATTTCTCATGGTCTTGAAAGAGAATGACTACTTCTTGAACGAAGACTTGATTGCACTTGAATTTTTACAAAAGATCGAAGCTAGAGAATATGATCTTAAGTGTCAAAAATCTTCCAAGGAAAATCAAGATCCAGCTTTCTATGGTGGAAGTATGCTTCTTAGTTCAACGATCTCTCCAATCAATGCTTTTCTTACTCAGGTGGCAAGTGAAAAAGAATCAACTATGTTCAATGATCCAAAAGTTTGTTTCTATTCTGCTGGTAATTCTGGATTGTCTGGTGGCTCTGGGAGTTTAACTACTACTAATCCATTTGCTTCAACACCTAGTGTTAATATGAAGGAAGCTGAGCAAAACTTTGCTTTTCTGACAGCTTTCATGTCTTCATATGAAAACTTGGTAAGTAGTAAGATTGCCACAAGTGATTTAACTGAAGAGGATTATCATCAGATAGATCCTGATGATTTGGAAATCATGGATTTAAAATGGAACATGGCTATGATTGTCCGTAAAGTTAAAAGATTCATGCAGAGAACTGGAAAAGATCTTCCAGCTTTAAACAAGAAGTTAGGTTTTGACAAATTGAAAGTAAAATACTATAATTGTCAAGAATTTGGACATTTTGCAAAGGAATGTGACAAGCCAAAGAAAGAATACACTGGTTCTCGTGGTCAAAATTCTTCTACACCTCGAGGTAGTGATGCTGAAAAGAAACCTTCTTCTTCTACAACACAAGCAATGTTAGCAGATGGTAATGACTGGTCACAACGGTTACTATGTAATGATGCTCAAGAAAATCTGGCTATGTTTGGATTACATAAAGACTGTAAAGATACAAGTGGGAGTGAGATGTCTTCTGACAATGATTCTGGCTCTGATTCTGACGACTCTTGCGACAAACCTCCAACAGTATTTGCTTGCACGGCCAAAATCAATGAGGTTAGTCATTCTATCTTTGCTACTTCATCTGTTAAAGTATCATGTGTTGATTGTGAATCTAATAAACCTAAGTTAGAAGCTTTGAAAAATCAAAATGATAATTTGGTAAAAGAAATTGCTTCTCTAAAGGATACTTATCGACAATCTCTTGAATCTCAAATGAGATCTCGAGAAAAGATTGAAGCATTGTCGACAAGTAACCATGATCTCAAAGCTGAGTTATCTGTGAAAATGACAATCAATGACCAAAAGTTTCAAGAAATTCTAAAACATCGTTCAAAGATAACTGAGCTTGAGAATGAGGTTCTTGAGTTGAAGAACAAACTGGGAAAGTTTAGAAATTCTTCTTTTCTGTTGAATGAAATTATTGAAGTATCTGGTAAACAAAAGGATTCTAAGAAAGGCATTGGTTTTGTTGAAATTCCATCTCCATTTCACAATGATTACAAAATTAATCCTTTTGCTAGAAAAGAAGAGGATTTGATTGAGAAAGAAACTGTGATTTCTGAGAAATCTAAATCAGTTAACCCAGAAAAATCAGTTAAAACAGAAACTGTTAAGACCCAGGTTGCTCCTCAAAAACCTCGTGTTCAAAGTAAAAAGGTCTTTGTTGAGAATGATGACAAAGTGATTATCGAGGACGTGTTTGAACCTGAGATATTACACAAGAATAAGAACATCCCTAGTTCTAATCATATTCTTTGCGAACCTCAAGAATTTGAGGAAGCTGTGTATGGTTCATTCAAGTCTTACATGAAAAAGGAAGAACCGGTAAAAACTAAACCAGTAAAGGCAAAGAAGTCAGATAAACCTAAGATTTCTGATGAGGACTTAATGCAGTTTGTTAATCCTCCTAGTTCTAAGCCTTCACCTGTTAGAGTTTTTAAATTAAAAGGAATGGACACGATGTTCACAGAAAATGGTATTCCAATAAGCATCATTAAACCTGAACTTATTGAGAGTGTCTTTATCAATGAAACGTCACATATTCAAGATCTTGAACGTCGATATGCTCAAGCGAAAACATCAGTACCATCTGACCCATTGACTAAGGAAAAACATGTTTTAAAACAAGCTAAGAAAATCAACTTTGTGAAGTCAACTGGGACAGACACATTGAAAAGTTTTTCAAATTGTTCTAATTTGGATTTTTACTTGAAAAAGAAATCAGAATTAACTGATGAGTTTGCTAAGAGCATGACCAAGAATGTGAGTCATCATCAAACTTCTGCATCATTCATTCTAACTACTTCACAACAACATCGTGTAGACATGCGAAGCTATTTTCTTTGCGGTCAACTTGGTCATGTTGTGAGGGATTGTAATCAGAAGAGCTATCAGAATCTTCATCCTTTTATCAAGGACAACTCTAAACCAATTCCACTGGTAAAGGAGATTCTGAAACGACCTGTGTCGTATACTGATGACACTCATATTATGTTCTCTAATGTGAATCCACGGAAAGTTATTCATATTAATGAGACACATGGTCAGGTTAAACCAAAGTTTGCTCCGCATGAGCCAATTTGTAGGAACACGAATTCAAACATTGTTCAAGCAGCTTACTTAAGACAAAAGTCTAGGAAGCCAATAACTTATTCACAAGTGGCTGAACAACATTTGAACTCTGTTAAAGTTAATAATCAAAGAGAAAACCAAAAGGTGCCCAAGACTGAGGCCTGGGCTGCCTTTTTGAACTAATCATCTTTATTTTGTGTGTAGGGTTCATCCAGGACTGTGTCTGGTGAAAACTGGATAATGGATAGTGGATGTTCTCGTCATATCACTGGGAATCTCGACCTATTAACCAACGTGAGGAATATTCAAGGGGGTTATGTGGCATTTGCTGGGAATTCTGGGGGCATGATCACACAAGATGGTGAAGTTTCAAATGGTTACATCACGTTTGAGAAAGTAAATTATTGTGATAAAGTAGATCATAACTTATTAAGTGTATCGCAGATTTGTGATAAAAAGTACACAACGATATTCACTGACAAGGAATGTCTTATCTTGAAACTGGGTTATGTTATTCCCGAGGACATGGTTGTCACGCGATCACCACGATCGAATGATATTTATGTCTTGAACATGAGCCCTAATATATCCACATCGATCGAAACATGTTTTGTCTCGAAGGCAACCGACAAAGACTCGATTCTATGGCATCGTATAATGGGTCACATACATATGAGAAAGATGAATTATTT
The DNA here is from genome assembly GCF_021521415.1 of Bidens hawaiensis. Lineage (NCBI taxonomy): Eukaryota > Viridiplantae > Streptophyta > Magnoliopsida > Asterales > Asteraceae > Bidens > Bidens hawaiensis. The sequence goes on along the minus strand of NW_027491388.1, from coordinate 63,425 downwards.
GATGACTAATGATTTAGTGGAAGGTGTCTCGTTGAAGAATTTTAAATTATCCGATAACTACGTTGCATGTAAAAAGGGCAAGCAGAAGAAGAAGACACATCCTTCTAAATTATTGAATTCCATTAATACTCCTCTAGAACGACTTCATATGGATTTGTTTGGTCCTGTGAATCGTGCGAGTATTTCTGGGGATTGGTATTATCTTGTGGTGACTGATGACTATTCGAGATACTCATGGGTGTTATTTATGAGTTCGAAAGATCAAACACCGGTTTTGGTACAAAACCTTATCACCAAGATCGAATCACTATACAAACAAAAGGTGAGGAGAATCCGAAGTGATAACGGTACAGAATTCAAAAACACTGTATTGGATTTCTTTTGTGTTCAAAAAGGAATTCATCGAGAATACAGTGCACCTTATGTACCTCAACAAAATGGTGTTGCCGAACGAAAGAATCGAACCTTGATTGAAGCTGCACGTACAATGCTCGCTGATTCTAAGATTCCCGTCCAATTCTGGAATGAGGCGGTGAATACAGCTTGCTATACTCTTAATCAGGTTCTAACAGTTAAAAGACTCAAAAAGACAAGCTATGAGTTATTGAATAATCGAAAACCCAATTTAAAGTATCTGGAACCTTTTGGGTGTCCTTGTACTATGTTGAAGAAGGATGCGGGTAAATTTGAAGAAAAAGCTATCGAAGGGTATTTCTTGGGATATGCATCTCCAAAGAAAAGAGTATTTAACTTTATATCCGGTTGTGTTGAAGAGTGGTATCATGTGGACTATCAAAAGTACCCAACTCCTCCTCAAGGGAAAGGTCCCGATTGGATGTTTGACTACGATAGTTTATTTAATTCATTTACTCCATCAACTGAACACATTGACGAAGACCTGGTTCGAGCATACTTTGCAGATCATTTGGCAATTCCACGATTTTCAAGTTCTAATGATGTTGCAGCTCAACCTGATGCTCCAACTGAGGAACCTCAAGTTGCTTCTCCAGTGGCTATCGATAATGTTTCCACTTCTTCTGATGATGATCAAGTTTACGATCAAGTTATTAACATTGACAGTGATAATGTTTCATCTCCTGAACTTGGTGAACATTACACTAACTTATTTGATAATGTTGTTGTTCCTAAGAATCCCACACTTCGGATTCATGGCTATCATCCACAGGAAAACATCATTGGAGAACTTGATGAGGGCGTACGTACACGTCATCAAGTTGCTTCGTCAAGTGATAATAACATATTGTGTGCTTATACTGATTTACATTCATCGGGAATTGTAAATGTTGCTAAATTCACTTGCTTTCTATCTCAAGTTGAGCCAACGACAGCTCGTAAGGCACTTGAAGATCCTTCTTGGGTAGAATCTATGCAAGAGGAATTACAACAATTTTCACGTTTGGGTGTTTGGGATTTAATAGACAAGCCAGCTAGAGTCAAGAAAGCGATTCCGACTAAGTGGGTATATAAGTGTAAGAAAGACGATCGAGGTGTGATTGTTAGAAACAAGGCACGTCTAGTGGTGCAAGGGTTTCATCAGCAGGAGGGTATTGATTACACAGAGGTATATGCTCCAGTTGCAAGATTAGAGTCGATTCGAATCTTCCTGGCATATGCAGCTTATAAGAATATCAAGGTCTACCAAATGGATGTTAAGAGTGTTTTTCTCAACGGTGAACTACACGAAGAGGTGTTTGTCCAACAACCACCTGGTTTTGAAGATCCTGAGTATCCGGACCGTGTTTACCGATTAAACAAGGCCCTGTGTGGTCTACATCAAGCCCCGAGAGCTTGGTATGGCACGCTTGCCGACCATCTGACTGATACTGGCTTCAAACGAGGGACTGTCGACTGCACTCTATTTCATAAAACTGTTGGTGATGATCTTCTCCTAGTCCAAATTTATGTTGATGATATTATTTTTGGGTCTACAAACGACACATTGTGTAAGGAGTTCGAGAAGTCCATGCAAACAAAGTTCGAGATGAGTTCGATGGGAGAGATGAATTTCTTTTTAGGACTACAGGTTAACCAGTCTTCTAACGGAATCTTCATTCACCAGACTAAGTATGTGAACGACGTCTTGAGCTGATTCAAGATTTCTGCTGGAAAAATCCCTTCTACTCCTCTCCCCGTGGGTCACAGTTTATCACCGGATGAATTGGAGGATACCGTTGATCCAACCCTCTATCGTGCCATGATCGGATATTTAATGTATCTAACGGCTTCTCGCCCTGATATTATGTTTGCTGTTTGTCTTTGTGCTAGGTATCAAGCAAGTCCACGAGTGACTCACCTCGCTGCAGTCAAGAGAATTCTTTAGTATTTGAGGGGAAATCTAGACATCGGGTTGTGGTACCCCAAGGAAGATACTTTCGATCTTACTGCTTATTCAGACTCGGAATATGGAGGTTGCAAGATCAACTTCAAATCAACGACTGCAGGATGTCAATTTTTAGGAAACCGGCTTGTTTCATGTCAGTGTAAGAAGCAGACAACGGTCTTCACTTCAACCGCCGAAGCTGAGTATGTTGCAGCCTCGAGTTGCTGTTCCCAGGTTTTGTGGATACAATAACATCTCCGCGACTACGGTTTGAAGTTTCTTACTACTCCTATTCTGATTGATAATTCTGCTGCAATTTCTATCACAAAGAATAAGTTGATTGACATTGAGAAAGTACATACTGACTTTTAAAAAAGACGATATGTTTACCAAAGCTTTTGACAAAACACGTTTTAAATATTTGCTTGGTTTAAACGGATTGAAGACCCTCGCTGATATCCTTAAATAAGGATGACTATCTTTATTTTCTGTTAATTTTTATTTTAAAATTTATTTTGGTTTTAGGGGGTGAAAATCTAGAAAATACAAAAAGATTGTGTTTTTCGTTTGTATAGATAAAACCCAAAAACATTAGAAAAATCTTAATCCAAAAACATTAGAAAATTCAGAAAAATCAAAAATACTGTTATTTCTTTAATATTTTCCTTTAAAATATTTCTTGAAAAACCAAAAACATTTTAAAATCTGAAAATACAAATAGAATGTACTTTTCAGTTTGTACAGAAAAATCCGAAAATCCAAAAAGAATGTGAAGTTTATTTTGTTTATAAGAATATTGAAATAGACAAAAATATTGTGTTTTTAAAGTTTGTATAGAGAAAATCCAAAAAGTTTTGCATGCATTTGCTGAAAATTATGTCAATTATCTACATTTGACGGACATGTACGTGTATATGTTTGGTCCAGATATTTACCTGTAAATGTTAAGGTTAGCCATTTACCTGATAATGGAAAATAGTTGGGGCGTTCGTTATGCGTTTTTAGATTATTTTCTCGCTGAAAATTATGTCGGTTATTTAAGTTTGTGAAGCATGCTTGCATGTATTGGTCCTATTATTCACTTGTTGGATTGATAGAACAACAATTTTTTATAGACTTAAGTTATCTGGGGCGATTAAATTGATCTTTATTTTCTTTATTTTTGTTTGCTCCTCAATTTTTTTTAAGCAAAAAGAGAAAATGATAGTACATTGATTATCTTGACCCCAAGTCCAGCAAGAAGTAAGCTTAAAAGATTGTGTGCTTAATTGCATTGGTGCATTGGTAGGTCTTAAAAACAACCAAGTAAAGTAAAGTATGTGATATAAACATAAAGAAACGCCAAATTGATAGGGGTGTTAGTCTCTAGCAAAAGTCTCGGTAAGGATGGCAGAAATATAATAACCAGACATACTCAAGCCTTATAGTTGTTGATCACCAAAAATATAATAAAGCAAATAACAAGCGTTAGGATTCTGGACACTGGGAGTCTTTATGCGGCTTAATCATCTGGGTATTCATATGCATGAATATTTCACTCGCTTTTAGAGCAAACCCAAAGTCATTAAACTTGATCACTGTTGTACCTCGTACAAATCCAAATTACTGACTTGATCAAAATCCGTTGTTAGTCATACATTTGTTCCTCCCTTGCGTGTGTCTTAATACCATTAAGAAACGGACCCCAGGGGATACAATGTATGTAAGCCAACAGATGGACTCGTGCATACTCACTCATAGTAAAGGAAACTTGATGCATTGCTCAAAATTTCTCAATTGGTATCAAAAATTTTGATCAACACTATAATGGTTTAAGTCAAGTTGGGGTGTTTTGGCAAAAATCAAATTAAGCTTGAACCGAGATTAGAGGCTGATATTTTATGATATTCTGTGCTATAATTGAACCAATTAATCATATCACAAAAACACTTAAAAATTTGTTATTAGATTTAAGTGGACAACAATACCAATGACCGACTTAACGCCAGTCATAATATCGCTGAAATATAAAACTGAGATGGAAGGGCAATTTGGTCAATATGATTCTCTGCTCAAACTCAACAAAAACACAAAAAATATGTATTGTTTTTATTAAAATCATAGAAAAACACAAAAAGATTGTTCAGTTTTTAAATGTTCGGATATTTCTTTGTACATACATTCTTTAAATTTTTTACAAAATACCAAAAAGATTTTATCTTTCTCTCTTTATATATTATTTTAAGTTATGTTTCGTAAAAATAAAACGTTTTTAAAGTATTCAATTTTCGAGATAAAAAGGTTCTCGATAATTCAGAATTATTTTTTTTATTTATTTAATTCATTTATTTAATTCATTTAATTATTTAATTTAAAATTAAATAAAGTGTTTAATTCGTTAACACTAAGTCGTTAATTATGGATAACGAACTAGGTGATTCTTTAGCGAACTGGTTTCTAGTTCGCTCACCTAATTCGCTTCCGCACTCTGAAACGAATAATCCCTTCGTTATACATATTTAACGAATCATGCCACGAATCATGTCTTAATTCGCTACGAGAATGTAACAAATCATGTATTGATTCGCTACCTTAATTTAAAGAACTGGACTAGCGAATGAGCTAATTCGTTAACTTTAATTCAAACGAATTGCCTAATTCGTACATGTTGTACCTCGGGTTGCGTGCAAGGTTATAAAAGACAAGAAACACGAACAGTCCTTCATTGTTCGTCTTCTTCCTTCACCCTAAAGACACCCTATTCAAATTTTCTTTGAAATCTCAACATTCACATTTCGATATTTCTAAGATATATTTGGGTTTCTCAGGTATAGATGAACATGGCGATATGTTTTTCGTCAAAAATGATTGTGTATTTATGGTTAAATTATGAACTTTTGTGTTTAAGGGTTTTCCGAGTGTATAAACCCATTTGATTTATGATTTGTTATGGTGAACTTGATTATTTATGACTTAATTTGATCGGAATGCTATTCCGATACCCTTGGTGGACTTTAATCTACATTTGATTATCGTTTGCTGGGTTAATTATGTATTCATGCTCTCGGTGTTTATGTTTGGTTCGTTTAACCTCAGTATACCTAGGTTTTGAGTCTCAATCCCATCACCGTAGGCTTACGAGTGTGATTGCGAGTTTAACAAGCTCATTATCTTGATGATGCAACGATAGTTATGGCCTAATTGATGTTGGGTTTACACTGTTGACTATTGATGTTCATCTTAATTTTGACCTTGACTATGAGAAGTCAAAGATTAAGTCTATTTAATGGACCATTCGTTCCCCTTAGCGAATTGGAATTGTTTCGTGTCCAATTAGTTAAGGACATATACTAACTAGCTTAGCGAAGAATGGAGTTCACGAATCAGATGTTGATTTGTTAAAATTATAACGAACTAGATTCTTAGTTCGTCAGTTTGATTAGTAATTCGCTAAGGCTACTTCGTTGGTTTATTTACTTGATAGCGAATCGCACAATTCGTTATTGTATAGTAACGAATCAGTGGGATATTTAACGAATGACATTCAATCTTAATTATGTAATTAATTTTAAAATTCATTTATAAATTTTATAAAGTATTTCAACCGTCTAAACGCGTAAATAACTTAAATACATATAGTGATTGACAATGAATACACCACTTATAAATAAGTTGACATATATTGAATACATTTTATATCTTCTCATATTTGTTTATACTTATACAGTAAACATGGATGATCAAGTACATCAAGATCCACAAATTGCCGATCAAGGGCAACACGAACAACCACCAACAGAACAACCTCCACAAGATCAACCACCTCAAGAACAACCACCACAAGAGCAACCTCCTCAAGAGCAGCATGCTGATGTTATTTTATTACCATCTGACAAAAAGCACAACATCTGTGCCTATGTTGCCTAAGACATTGCTGATATTGCTACATTTGGAGATATGTTGGCCTTTCTAAGACGATCAGTGATACATTACGCCATCACTGCTCGACCTATGGTATATCTTAGTATCGTCAGGCAGTTTTGGGATATTGCTGCGTATGTGGAGGAAGAAAAGCATATTCGAGCCACAATCAATGACACTCCAATTACAATTGATGTTGACGTAATTCTTCGTGTGCTTCGATTTGCTGATACTGACGATAACCCGAGTGAATTCGATAGGCAATTGGTCAGGGGTTTGTTTACTCGTGTACGTTATGGTGGAGACGTTCATAAATCTATGCTGAACTAGAATGGATTGTGTCCACCATACAAATATCTTCTCCATGTTCTTATTCACTGTATGAGTGGCCGTCGGGGTGGCTTTGATGAATGTCGACTCAGTTTGCAATCACCCTTTGTGGCTTTAATCCTCAACAAGCCATTCAACTACTCTGAACTTGTATTCGATCATTTGGCAGAACAAGTTCAGCAGACGGACCAGAAGAAGAAGTTTTTAATGTATCCTCGGTTTTTGCAGCTGATTATTCAAGACTTGATACCAAATCTAGTAATTGATCAAACCTTGGTGAATGATAAGCTTTTTATGGAACATATGACGGCCGACACAGTACGTAGAATGGCTATCTATCGAAAGGCAAGGCTAGCGGATAAACAAATGATTGGTCATATTGTTGATCCTAATTATGTATGTCCTTCCGAGGATCGCCGGATTCATGATGATTCAGATTCCGAGCGTGAGGAAGGAGAAGGTGGGAACGATGGTGATGATGGAAATGATGGTGGTGATGGGAATGATGGTGAAAATGGTGGTGCTGGTGATGCTGCTCTTAAAGAACAACAAGATGCAATTGATGCTGCATTAGCCGCCACCGTTAAGGCTCAATTAGAAAGAAAAAGATAAGGGAAAGCTGTGGCAACTGGTGAGCCATCTAAGAAAAGACGTGTGACTGCTGGGGCTGGTGTAATTATTGGTGTGCCTACACTTCGTCAAACAACGATTCAAAGCCCGGTAGTGCCAATTGCAACTAGCACTCCGGCAATGACTTTGACGACGACGATGGTCTCTCATTAGCAATTGGGCATGATACCTCAGTCAGCATTAACTGAAATACCATTGCCAACTGTTACTGTGGCTACAACCCTTCCAACCATACCTGTGAGGCCTCCTCCTCCTCCTCCTCCTCCTCCTCCTAGTGATCTCTCATTTATGAGAATTACAAGGCCTCAATGTCCAATCCAACCAATTCATCCATCCTTGTATGCTATGCCACCACATCGACAGACATAGATGCTTTTAATTCTTCTCCATTTATATGAGAACCAGATGAATGCTGATCGGTTAAATCAAGAACGTCTCATGGAGAATCAGAAGAAACTAGTCAGCTATGTTTCTTTCTGTTAAAAGGAAACAAAGGCCCTACGTGAGATTGTTGAGTCTCAGGGGGTGAAGATCTGATTCTTCAGTTAACTTGCAAAGATGATGCTTTGAAAAAGATCAAGAATAATGAGGAAGATTCTGATGATGATGGGAATGGTGCTAGTGGTGAGACTAAACAAGCTTAAGACCCTGCGTCTGGTGCGGGTACGAGTTCTGTTGATGATTCAGAGAAACAGATTATTGTGTATCGTGATTATTCGGCTGCTAAACCAATAGAGATGATTGAAGCCGACGGTAATATTTATGGATGGATCGGGGGTGATTAGAAGCATGGTGAATAAGGATAAGATAGAGGAAGGTGAGTTTGTCGACAGGTCTCTGAAACGAGAGAAGATTTCTATACTGCTTGGGCTGAATGATGATCAATTAAATGCTTTGGAGACTGAGCCCGATGTTGAAGTAGTGAATGAGGAAGGTTTGGAAGATGATCCATCTATTCAGATGAATACGGATTTTATTTATGAAGATGAGGATATCGAGGTGGAAGATGTCACTGCTCAGGAGTACCCTGACGTGTTTCAACACACTAATGTTGATCAAGGTTTTCCAGCATTCGATGAGCAAACATTTAAAGAAACCGACGATGAACTGGAAAAGATCTTGAAGTGTAAGCGGACAGTTCACTCACTTGCAGAAATAACTGATGATGATATTGAAAGATGGTTCAAACGTCAGAATCTGGGTAAAATTATTAGTGCGTATCGATATGTTGATCAAGAAAGGAAAGACACTGCTGCTGCATGGGTCAAAGCAAATCAAGTGACCTCTTTCAAGACGGTTTCCAAGGTACATGGTGATATTGTCTCCTGGTTGTATGATTCTGAGCTTAAAGTATGCATAATAAAGTGGGAGAAAGGTGTACAATATTACGAAAAGATGATGGATGTTCTTACTTTGCCGCGGTGGGATGTTCGTACCCTCGCGAGACGTCCGTTTATCAATTGTTGGGGTTACCGAATAGCTGAGTGGTTTCATCAACACTTACTATTCGAGGTTAATAATGGCTTCAAGTTTCTTAAGCCTCAGGTCCCGAAACGTAAGCGTACTGACGAGATTGATCCGAGGACTGGCTGGAAGAAACTTGTCCTAAAGATTAAACCGCCAAAGACATTGAAGCAGGTTCCGGTGAAGGCGATGCCCCAACAAATGCATCTCTCTTTCAACCGATGGTACTATGTCAATCGTACAGGCGAGGCCGTCATTGTTCTTGGTCGAGGACTGGAGACTGAACTGATCAAGATAATCAACCCGATGTGGTTGGTTAATTTATCTGAAACAGACAATGATGTGCTATATAATAAGCAGATTTTGATTGAGCGCCGTGAAGATTACGACCTGTCTATGCAATTCCAACGCGTTGTGCGTAATGGAATTCATAGTTGCAGAGACTGGCGGTCCAAGCGCTTCAAGTAACTTAAAGACAAAGAGCTCAAGACGAGAGGGTGTCTGTTAGTGCACGGTTTTGCGTCTTGAGTTTTGTAATTATCGTTAAAGTTTTTGTTTAATATTTAATGTAATAATTTGTTAGTATTATCTAGTTTGTTATGTATACAGTCTAGTTCGCTAGGGGATGTTAGCGAACTAAGACTTAACCTTATTCCCTCCTGATACGTTAGGAGATGTTAACGAATCAGGGGGTTTTTCGCTTATTTATTGTATGTAACGAAGTAGGTTCTGGTTCGCTAGGGGATGTTAGCGAACCAAACCTGTCTTCTATTTATAGTGAACCGTGTTCACTCTTAAGTTAAGTTTTTTGAGAGTTAATTATCGAATTACTGTCCAAATACTCTCTCGATCTTCAATCTTAATATTATACCAACTACTATTGATACTACATATACATATACACACCTTAACACTGAATTACAGTTAATTATGAGCTAGATCTATCAATTAAGGTATTAATTGTGTTAACACAGATCCGAGATCTGTTATAGTTATAGATTGATACACCGGGTTCCAACAGCGCGGCGTGCTTCTCCATGGGGGCCGGTCTGACCGGTTCTCTGTTCTGGTTCTTCCTGACGCGTTCCGGATCTCCGTTTCGGCTCGTTTTTCGCCCTTTTTAATCACAATCAAATCCCGGAACCTACGAAACATAGAAATGTTAGTAGTATACAAATATCGACTAGAAACGAATAAAAACTATTAAAATATTAATTAAAATGAACAAGGGAAAAATATATATTTAGCATTATATCAATGGTCTTCTTCTTCTTTAACCGTTTCTTCATTAAACACTGGAGCACCCTAATCAACATTGGTGTGTTGAAACAGATCAGGGTAATCCTCAGCTGTCACATACTCCATCTCAACTTCCTCATTTTCATAAATAAAATCTGTCCTCATCTCCACAGTAGGATCATTCAAGATCTCGTCATCATTGATTACCTCAGCATCAGGCTCAGTATCTAACACGGTCATCTCATCTTTATTTAGACCAAGCAGGATCGCAATCTGCTCTCGTGTCAGCGATTTATCAACAAACTACCCCACATCTATCTCATATGCATTCACCATACTTCTAATCACCCCCTTATCATCCATAAATATAACCGTATCAGCCTCAATTATCTCAATTGGTTTGGCAGATGAATAGTTATGATAAACAATGATATGTTTGCCTGAATCATCAACAGAACTCGTACCCGCACCAGAAGCTGGGTCTTGAGTTTGTTTAGTCTCACCGCCAGCACCAGACTCATCAGGATCTTCCTCATCATTCTTGATCTTCTTTAAAGCATCATCTTTGCAAGTCAATTGCAAGATCAGATCCTCTTGTTCTTTAAGTTTCACCCCCCTGAGACTCAACAATCTCACGTAGGGCTTTTGTTTCTTTTTGACAGAAAGAAACATAGCTGAGCAGCTTCTTCTAGTTCTCTATAAAACATTCCTGATTCATACGGTCAGCAGACATTTGATTTTCTTACAAATGAAGAAGATTCAAAAGCATGTATGTCTGACGGTTTGGTAGCATAGCATACAAAGATGGATGAACAAGCTGGATTGGTCCCTGAGGCCTTGTAATTCTCATAAATGATAGATCACTAGGTGGAGGAGGCCTCATTGACGGTGTTGGAGGAATGGTAGAAGGTGTTGCAAACGACAATGGTATTTCAGTTAAGGCCGATTGTGAAATCATACCCAAATGCTCATGAGGTACCATCGTCGTCGTCAAAGTCATCTCCGGAGTGCTAGTAGTAATTGGCACTACCGGGCATTGAGGAATTGCAGGACGAGACGGTGGAACACCAATGATTACACCAGCTCCAGTAGATACATGTCTCTTTACTGGAGCTTCAGAAGCTGGTGCTTTACCCTTACGTTTACATTCACGTTGAGCTTCAATGGTAGCAGCCAACGCAGCTTCAACGGCATCCTGTTGCTCTCTAAGAGCTGCATCACCATACCACCATTTCCACCATCATTATCATTATCATCACCATCGTTACCAGCATTGTTCCCACCTTCTCCTCCCTCATTCTCGGAATCCGAGTTATCATGGATCCAGCGATCCTCGGGAGGACATACATAATCAGGATTAATGATATGACCAATCATCCGTTTGTCCCGTGGCCCCTCCTTACGATAAATCATCATTCTACGCACCGTGTCAGCCTTCATGTGTTCTAGATTAAGGACATTGTTCACTAACGTTCGATCAATCACCAAGTCTGGAATAAGATCATGAATTATTAACTGTAGAAATCGAGGATACATCAAGAATTTCTTCTTCTGAGCTGTCTGCTGAACTTGTTCTTTCAGATGATCGAAAACCATTTCTGAGTAGTTGAATGGCTTGTTGAGAATAAGAACCACAAATGCCAATTGCAAACTTATACGGCATTCATCAAAAACACCTTTACGACCATCCATGCAATGAATCAGGATGTGTAAAAGGTACTTGTAAGGTGGGCACAGTCCGTTCTTATTAAACACAGAATCGTCAATATTTCTACCATAAAATATCCTCGTAAATAGGCCCTTTATTAACCTCTTATCAAACTCACTTGGGTTATCATCATTATCCCCAAACCGAAGCACCTTCCTAATCACATCAACATCCACAGTTATAGGAGTTTGATTGATTGTTGCTCGAATATGATTCTCAGTATCAACAAACTAAGCCGTATCCCAGAACTGCCTAATAATACTCAGATAAACCTTAGGTTTGGTAGTGGTAGCATAATGTATCACCGAACGACGTAGAAATGCTAACATAGCCCCAAACAGAGCTTCATCAGCAACGTCTGAATCAACATAAGCACATATGTTGTGCTTCTTGTCAAAGGATAGCAATTAGACTTCTTCTTGTTCCTGAGGTTGTTCTTGATCTTGGGGTTGTTCTTGTTCTTGAGGAGCAACGGGTGGATCTTGATCCATTTGATCGGCCATTTCATTAAATAGATATAAACGGTTATAAGTAATGAGAATATGTAATATATATTTAGCATTTATAAGTAAAGTCTATATTTAATGAATCGATTTCGTATTGATGTATCGTATTAGAGATGGTGTATTTAATTATGTGTGTAATCGATGTATCGACGCATTTAGACCTTTGGGATATTAAATTAATTTACAAAAAAAATTGAAATGTCATTCGTTAAGAACATCAAACTGATTCGTTAAGAAAACATAACGAATCAATTGATTCCCTATCATGTAAATAAGTTAACGAACAAGACTTAGTTAAAAGGAACGAACTAAACTTCTAGTTCGTTATGATTTAACAAATCCACATCTGATTCGTTAAATAAGTGGTTCGCTAATCCAGTTCGTGTGAGACTTGAACGAATCGGACACTAAAAGTTCCAATTCACTAAAGTTAACGAATGGCCAATAATGGCTTAATCTTTGACAATCCAGGTCAAAGTCAAAATTACACAAGAACACGGAGAGTCAATATGCTGAATCCAGGTTCGATTATCCCATAATAAACGTTGAATAACTGAATCGACAAGTTTAATACTCTCGGAAACACAATATAAGCACACAGAGTTGAAATTGATGTTCAATACCATGAAATAAATTAGGTTTAATCAGAGTTTTAACAGAGCTTAAACCCCCGAAAACATAAACACTTAATCGACTCGGCAAACAATAATCAAACCTTGATTAAAGTCCACCAAGAGTCTCGGAATCACATTCCGATAACCATGATAACAAAATAAGCTATTTTAACACAGTATAGCCTAGATTACACAGAGTTTTAAACCTCGTAAAAACTCTTATAGAAAAAGTGTCTAAAAAGCCTATCTATACTGTGACATTTTTGTCGAAAACCACATAGAAGTGATCATTTATACCTTAGTAACACACTGATGTATTCAAAAATTCGAATTTCAAAGGTCGAAAAATCAGAGAAAATTTGACCAGGGTTTCTTTAGGTATAAGGAAAAAGAGTGAATAGTGAAGGACGGTTCGTTTCATTTGTCCATTATAAACTTGCATGTTTCCCAATGTACCCTATGTACGAATCAAACAGATTCGTTTGAATTTTAAATAACGAATTAGCTGATTCGTTAACCTTATTTTAATACGTGGCATAACGAAGTAGCATAACGAATTAAATTCAAATCGTCTCTTGATTTGTTAAATATGCATAACGAATTGGATGCCTTTCGTTACAGAGTGCGGAAGCGAATTAGGGAACAATCTAGAATGAAGTTCGTTAAAAAAAACCTAATTCGTTATCCATAATTAACGAATTAAACATTATTTTATTTTAAATGAATAAATAAATAAATTAATTAATAAAATAAATAAATTAAAGAATTAATAAAGTTAATTTAATTTTAAAAGAATCACCGAGAACATTTATCCCGATAATCAAATACTTTAAAAATCGTTTCACTTTTTGAAACCGATAAATAAATCATTTAAATAATATGTAAAAACGAAATGAAAAATATTTTTGGTATTATGTAATATAAAGAATGTATTTTCATGAAAAGAATCCGAAACAGAAAATATAAAATCTTTTTGTGTTTTATATGTTTTTCAAAAACAGTACATATTTTTGGTATTTTGGATAAGTTTGAGTAGAGAATTATATTGATCAAATTGCCCTTCTATCACAGTTTTATATTTCAGCGATATTATGACTTGCGTTAAGTCGGTCATTGGTATTGTTGTCCACTTAAATCTAATAACAAACTTTCAAGTGTTTTTGTGATATGATTAATTGGTTCAAATAGGGAACATAATATCAGAAACTATCAGCCTCTAATCTCGGTTCAAGCTTAATTTGATTTTTGCCAAATCACCCCAACTTGACTTAAACCATTATATTGTTGATCAAAAATTTTTTTTATAGAAGTTTATGAGCAATGCATTGATTTTCTGTTACTATGAGTGAGTATGCACGAGTCCATCTGTCGGCTTACATACATTGTATCCCCTCAGGTCAATTTCTTAATGGTATTAAGACGCGCGCAAGGGAGGAACAATGTATGACTAACAACGGATTGATCAAGTCAGTAATTTGGAAGTTTGTATGAAGTACAACAGTGATCAAGTTTAATGACTTTGGGTTTGCTCTAAAAGCGAATGAAATATTCATGCATATGAATACCCAGATGATTAAGCCGCATAAAGACTCACAGTGTCCAGAACCTCAAAGCTTGTTATTTTCTTTATTTTGTTTTTTGGTTGATCAAACAAGTATGAGGTTTGAGTATGAAGGGTTATTACATTTCTGCCATCCTCACCAAGACTTTATCTAGAGACTAACACCCCTTTCAATTTGGCGTTTCTTTATGTTTATATCACATACTTTACTCTACTTGTTTGTTTTAAGACCTACCAATGCACCAATGCAATTAAGCACACGGTCTTTTAAGCTTAATTCTTGCTGGATTTGGAGTCAAGATAATCAATGTACTATCATTTTCTCTTTTTGCTTCAAAAACTCAAAATTTTGAGGAGCATAAAACAAAAGTAAAGATAAATTTAACTGCCCCAGTTAGCTTAAATCTATAAATAAATGGTTGTTCTATCAATTCAACAAGTGAATAATAGGACCAACACATGCAAGCATGCTTCACAAACTTAAATAACCGACATAATTTTCACGAGAAAATAATCTAAAAACGCATATCGAATGCCCCAACTATTTTCCATTATCAGGTGAATGGCTAACCGAATCATTTACAAGTAAATGTCAGGACCAAACATATACATGTACATGCCCTTCAAATGTAGATAATTGACATAATTTTCAGCAAACACATGCAAAAAAACTTTTGGTTTTTCTCTCTACATACTTTAAAAACACAATATTTTTGTGTTTTTCAATTTTCTTATAAACGAAATAAACTTCACAGTCTTTTTGGATTTTTGGATTTTTCTGTACAAACTGAAATTACAATCTTTTTGGATTTTAAAAATTTTTCTATACAAACTTAAAATACAATCTTTTTGGATTTTTAAATTTTAAAATGTTTTTGGTTTTTCAAAATATTTTAAAGGAAAAACATTAAAGAAAAGAAATCACAATATTTTAATGTTTTTGGGTTTTATCTATACAAACGAAAAGTACAATCTTTTTGTATTTTCTAGATTTTCACCCCCTAAAACCAAAATAAATTTTAAAAGAAATAACAGAAAATAAAGATAGTCATTCTTGTTTAAGGATATCAGCGAGGGTCTTCAATCCATTTAAACAAAGCAAAAATTGAAAACGTGATTTGTCAAAAGCTTTGTAAAACAGATCGGCTTTCTGAAAGTCAGTATGTACTTTTTCAAGGTCAATCAACTTCTTCTCAAAGCAATCTCGTATAAAGTGATATCGAATTTCGATATGTTTTGTTTTCGAATGTTGTATGGAATTCTTTGTGATATAAATTGCAGCAGAATTATCAATCAAAATAGGAGTAGTAAGAAACTTCAAACCGTAGTCGCGAAGATGTTGTTGTATCCACAAAACCTGGGAACAGCAACTCGAGGCTGCAATATACTCAGCTTCGTCGGTTGAAGTGGAGACCGTTGTCTGCTTCTTACAATGCCAGGAAACAAGCCGGTTTCCTAAAAATTGACATCCTGCAGTCATTGATTTGAAGTTGATCTTGCAACCTCCATAGTCCGAGTCTAAATAAGCAGTAAGATCAAAGGTATCATCCTTGGGGCACCACAACTCGATGTCTGGATTTTCCCTCAAATACTGAAGTATTCTCTTAACCGCAGCTAGGTGAGTCACTCGGGAACTTGCTTGAAACCTAGCACAAAGACAAACAACAAACATAATGTTAGGGCAAGAAGCCGTTAGATACATTAAAGAACCGATCATGGCACGATAGAGGGTAGGATCAACGGTATCCTCTAATTCATCTGGTGATAAATTGTGACCCACGGGGAGAGGAGTTGAAGGGATTTTTCCGGAAGATATCTTGAATCGGCTCAAGACATCGTTCACATACTTTGTCTGATGAATAAAGATTCCGTTAGCACACTGGTGAACTTGCAACCCTAAGAAGAAATTCATCTCTCCCATCGAGCTCATCTCAAACTTTGTTTGCATGGACTTCTCGAACTCCTTACACAACGTGTCATTTGTAGACCCAAAAATAATGTCATCGACATAGATCTGAACTAGGAGAAGATCGTCACCAACAGTCTTATGAAATAAAGTGCAGTCAACAGTTCCTCGTTTGAAGCCTTATCAGTCATATGGTCGGCGAGCGTGCCATACCAAGCTCTCGGGGCTTGATGTAGACCATACAGTGCCTTGTTTAATCGGTAAACTCGGTCCGGATAATCAGGGTCTTCAAAACCAGGAGGCTGTAGAAAAAACACTTCCTCGTGTAGTTCACCATTGAGAAAAGCACTTTTAACATCCATTTGATAGACCTTGATATTCTTATAAGCAGCATACGCCAGGAAGATTCGAATCGATTCTAATCTTGCAACTGGAGCATATACTTCTGTGTAATCAACACCCCCTTGCTGATGAAAACCTTGCACCACTAGACGTGCTTTGTTTCTGAAAATCACCCCTCGATCGTCCTTCTTACACTTAAATACCCACTTAGTCGGAATAGCTTTCTTGACTCTAGCAGGTTTGTCGATTAAGTCCCAAATACCCAAACGTGCAAATTGCTGTAATTCTTCTTGCATAGCTTCTACCCAAGAAGGATCTTCAAGTGCCTTACGAGCCGTCGTTAGCACAACTTGAGATAGAAAGCAAGTGAATTTTGCAAGATTTACAATTCCTGATGAATGTAAATCAGCATATGCACACAATACATTATTATCACTTGGCGAAGCAACTTGATGACGTGTACGAATGCCCACATCAAGTTCTCCAATGATGTTTTCCTGTGGATGATAGCCATGAATCCGAAGAGTAGGATTCTCAGGAACAACAACATTATCAAATAAATTTGTGTAATGTTCACCAATCTCAGGAGATGAAACATCACTATCAAGTTCAATAACTTGATCATTAACTTGCTCATCATCAGAAGAAGTAGATACATTATCAAAGGCAGCTGTTGGTGCATGATGTCAGTAGTTCAGTATCTTGTGTTTGTTTGTGTCTGTGATCGTTTAGTTTGTTTGTTTTGTGATTGAATAGTGTTTGTTATAAGTTCTCCATTTGTTGGGCGAACTTGAAGGACGGCGAAGTTATGACAACTTCGCCTAGTGTGTTAGGCGAAGTTGTCGACTATAATAAACCCATAACTTCGGCTGAGTTAATAGTAGACAAGGTTGAACGATTGTAGGTGTGATTCTTGGTATCACGTATTGGTTTTTGCAATATATCAAGCATTATTTTATGTTCTTGTGTGTTTGCTTAGACTCAACGTACTAATTGTATTGACACTCGTATCGTATTACGTGGGGATTCCGCACCCTCGTGTTACGAGATACTCCTGTGTAGATCCGGCTGGGAACCTACAATTGGTATCAGAGCATTTGCTCGTGATTGTGTGGTTCGGGATTATCATACGGGTGTTAAGATCGTTCCGTTTGACCATTTCGGAACGAGTTTACGTTGAAATACCTCGTTTTTGTCTTTTGCCCATCTTTCCCCATCAAATATACCCTCGAAACACCCTCGCGTCCATCGCAATTAACCTAACAAAACCTGCTCATAATCTTGTTCTTGAGGCGAAGTTGCCGTCTCCTACTCTAGGGTTTTTGGCGAACTTATAGGGTTCCTGCGAAATTGTGAAAGGGCGAAGTTGTTGAAGGTGCGAAGTTAAGGGATAGGCGAAGTTAATAGTCAGGCGAAGTTACCATCTAGCAAAGTTAACTTAACTTCGCTATTACTGATTTTAAACCAGAATCTCATTTCTGATCTTTAAATTATAATTCTTTCAAAAATGACTTCAATAAACATCGCAGAACTCGTAAAGATGGAGGTTGAAGCTGGTTCTGCAACTAAAGCTCCAAAACTGCTGAAGGGTACTGATTTCGTTGCATGGAAAGATCGGTTTGAATAGTATGTGAAGTATCAAGATGCTAAGATGTGGGTTTGCATTCAAGACGGTTACATTCCACCAACGTCCTTGTTTGAGGGTCGTGAACAGATTAAAAAATACAGTAAGATGGAAGATGATGAAAAGAAGATGTATGAGGCAGAAAGTAAAGCTCATGCAGCTATAACCATGGCTCTCCCACAAGAGATTCTTCATACTTTTAAGAAATACAAAACTGCTAGAGAGCTATGGGAAGCACTGGAGAATAGATATGAAGGAAATGTTGGAATACGTACCTCCAAGACAAAGCTGCTGAAAACTCAATTCTCCGTATTCAAGTACCTGAAAAATGAATCACTTGATGACATTATCACACGTTATTATCATCTGATGATAGAGCTAAATAACTACTCCATTGAATATAAATAAGAAGAGATAGTGGAGAAACTTCTTGATGCTCTTCCACCAAAATGGGAGATGTACACTATTCTGATGAGAGAAGACAAGGACTTTGATAAGATTAATTTGGAGACGGTGGTAAATAAGTTACGAAATTTTGAACTAAACATGGCTCGAAAGGAGACACACACTGATCAGGTTCAGGATCCGGGAATGTATGGTGCTAAAGTCACTCCGAGCTCAAGTTCAAAATTAGAATCCACTGCCTACTACTCTAAGGGGGAATCAAACTCCACTCCAGATGGTCATGTGATTCTCAATATGGATGGTGACGTATGTTTCGTAGCAGGAGGTAGTAATTCCTCAAAGCCTCAAACTACAACTGAAAATTTCTCATCCAATGCTCCAAGCAGTAACTACTCACAGATGCCTATGAGTGTGAAATTTGCTGAACAACAGTTTGCCCACTATGCATCCTTCATTGCATCTTATGAGAACTATATCAAAGGTAAAATAGTCGACCCTGCAACCTTGGATGAAGACTATGATCAGATCGATGCTGATGATCTGGAAGAGATGGATCTGCAGTGGCAGATGGCTATGATAGTCAGAAGGGTAAAGAGATTTATGAAGAAAACGGGTAGAAAGTTTGTTGGAGAAAGACCAGGGTTTGATAAATCAAAGGTTCGCTGTTATAACTGTCAACAAAATGGTCACTTTGCTAAGGAATGTACAAATGAAAGAGTCGAACGAAGTCAGAACAGGCCTGCTCAACAGAATGGGGGTGGTAGTGAAAATAAGGCTATGGTATCTCAACAGAACGGTGGATACAACTGGAATATACAAGTTGAGGAAGTGTTCGAACAGGCTAATTGGGTAAACATCGAAACTGGAGGAAGTGAGAGAGAGAGAGACGGGAGAATATCAGGCATACATGGCAGAAGTGAACGATCAGCTCTCTGAGGTAAGTTCAGAACTTCATTGTGAACAATGTGAAAATCTGTCTGAACAATTAAAAACATTAACTGATCAGTTTGTTAGTTTGGATACTCAATTTAAAAACCTGAAAGAAGAACATCACTATTCTAAAACTAAAGAAAATAGTTACTCGGTAAAAATAAAAGCTAGTGAAAAGGATATCAGAAGTCTTAAAGCCAGTCTAGCTGAAAAAATACAAGTAATTGATCTTAGTTATGAAGTGTTAGAAGAAAAGACCAAACTAATTGCTGAAAATGATAAACAGATAGCTGATTACCAGGTAAAAGTGGTGAAACTAAACAGAAAAATTGAACAGTTTAGAAATTCTTCGGCAATGCTAGATCACATCATAAGTGTTCAACGTTCCCCGGTTAACAAAGGGGGAATTGGATTTTCTGAAGTTCCACCACCGTACAACAATAACTATACTTATGATCTTAGTGATTAGCAATCTGCGAATGTTGAGATTAGTCAGACAATTCCAATCAAAGTATCTACTAAAGAAACTGAAGTTAATAAGAGCAAAACGAGTAAGTCAAGTTCTAATGTTACGAGTTCTGTCCCTAGCTCTGTCTCATCAAATTCGGAAGTCGTCCGAATTGGGTGAGATAAAGGAAGAGGCTGTGTTACTAAAACGAGGGGAGGACTATAAGTTTGATGAATAGAAATCTTCTCTAAATCTGTTCGTCCCACCATATGTGAGACAAACGGATAGTAACGCTACCTCAACATCTGCAACAACTTCTGAGACGAAAGTTCAACAAAAACAGAAGAACAGAAGTTGTTTTAGATGCAACAGGATAGGACATCTTGTTGCTGATTGTCCTCCGAAACTGAGAAAATTTAGAGGTATGAGGTCTCCGAAAACTAAGAATAAAACGAATACTAATTATGATGCTGGTAAAAATGTGAACACACCAAATTTCAGTCATTGGACTAATCCAAGATTTCAAAGAAACCAATCTCGTTTTTTCCAAGTAAACTACCAAGCCAACAATTATAATTCAGTTAATTCACGAAGGTTTGGATGGCCTCATAGCCAGTCTTCTAGAAGTTTTCCGTTCAGAACTTATAGAAACTATCCTCAAACTGACTTTGGGTAATCAAGGTACTGGATGCCGGATAACAGATTTACCCAACCTAAGACTAGAAGGTCTTGGGTCCCCAGATTTTAATCTATCTCTTTTATTGTGCAGGAACAGTCAAACAGGGATGTAAACAATATGTGGGTTATAGACAGTGGTTGTTCCTGGCACATGACTGGTAACAAGAAATTGTTACGTGACTGGAAATCTGTTCTAGGAGGAAGGGTTAGTTTCGCTGGAGAGAGTGGAGGAAGAATTAGTGGTATTGGAACTGTGACGAATGGAAGAATAAAGTTAGAGAAGGTGAATTTTGTGGAAGAATTGAAGCATAACTTATTGAGTGTATCTCAGATTTGTGACAAAGAATACACGGTGCACTTTACTAAAGATGAAGCACTCGTTCTTTATCCTGGTTTCAAGATACCAGAGGCCTGGGTTGTGATGAAAGCTCCAAGAGAAAAGAACACGTATGTAATGGATATGAGGTCAACCGAGATGACAACAGAAGAGTCATGTCTTCTGTCAAAGGCAACTGAGTCTGAGTCAGAATTGTGGCATCGAAGAATGGGTCATATAAATCTTCGCAAGATGAACTACATAGTTAGGAATGGGTTGGTGCTAGGGGTTCCTTTGAAGAACTTCAATTTTGATGACCAATGTGTATCATGTAAGAATGGAAAGCAACACAAAAAGCCTCATCACTTCAAGAAGGTTAACTCAATTGTCAGCATCCTAGACCTACTTCACATGGATCTCTTTGGTCCTGTGAATGTAAAGAGTCTAGGAGGAACTTCATACTGGTTGGTTGTAACCGATGATTACTCTCGATACTCTTGGGTATATTTTCTGAAGACAAAGGATGAGACAGTTCAGTTGGTAATTAACTTGATTACCAAGGTGGAAAATATTATTGGGAGAAAGGTTAAGTACATCAGGAGTGATAATGGTACAAAGTTCAAGAACTATCAGATGGAGATGTTCTTCTTACAGAAAGGGATAGAGCATCAGTACAGCGCCCCATATACTCCGCAACAAAGTGAAGTAGCTGAGAGGAAGAATAGAACGCTAATCAAAGGCGCCAGGACCATGCTGGCAGATGCTAAACTTCCTGTGGTGTTTTGGGTTGAAGCTGTTGCTACAGCCTGCTATATCCTTAATCGTGTTTTAACTGTTAAAAGATTAAATAAAACATGTTATGAACTTATGCATGGTAGAAAGCCAAACTTGAAGGGTCTCGAACCTTTCAGGTCCCCATGTTTGATATTAAAGACTAACTCTAAATTTGGTGAGAAAGCCAACGAAGTTATCTTAGTCGGCTATGTTGTTGGGACACCCAACAGAAGAGTCTTTAATCTATCGAACAGCAAGGTTGAGGTGGTCTGTAACACTGACATTACTAGTTACAAATCACCAAAGCCTAGCATGGGACCGGCAGAGGCTTTCGACTATGATAAGCTTTTCAAATCTTTTAATGTGCCCTACTTGGATTTTGCAGACACTAATAAGAAAATAGCCTCGCATATACTATATGACGACGAGGAGACCATTGTGCAACGTCCATAATATGATGAAAATCGACCAACCTCGTCCAATGCGGTTGAATCTCCTGCTGTCTCGATTGATGATGAGTTATATAATCCATTTCACACTCAACCTCAGACTCACACTGATGAACTTTCTTCAAATCTTGAGAATGATATGGAAGTTGGTCCGATTCAGACTACCAAAATTCACAAGAATCATCCTTTGGAGAATGTGATAGGTAATCCTTCTAACGGTGTTAGTACAAGAAGAAGTTTGGATGAACCCACATGCGTTTACGCAAGCATTAAAGAGACGGGTATAATAAATGAATGCTTGTACACCTGCTTCATCAGCCAGATTGAACCAAAGAATTATCAAATGGCACTGAAGGATAGCTTGTGGGTTGAAGCCATGCAGGAAGAACTGGCACAGTTTAAGAAGATGGAAGTGTGGAAATTAGTTGAGAAACCACAAGAAGTAACTGCTATCGGTACAAAGTGGGTATTTAAATGTAAGAGAGATGAGAAGGGGATAATCATACGGAACAAGGCAAGATTGGTAGTGAAAGGGTTTAATTAGCAGGAAGGGGTCGATTACAATGAAATGTTTGCCCCTGTAGCGAGATTGGAGGCAATCCGATTGTTTTTAGCGTATGCTGCACACAAAGAAATGAAAGTGTTCCAGTTAGATGTGAAAAGCGCATTTCTTTATGGTAAAGTCGATGAGGTGGTATACATTGAACAACCCCCATGTTTCCCTGACCCAGATTTTCCTGATCATGTGTACAAACTAAGCAAAGCGTTATATGGGTTACATCAAGCTCCTCGTGCCTGGTACGCAACATTGTCAGACTACTTGCTAGAGAATGGGTTCGAGAGAGGAAAAATTGATAGTACGCTGTTTGTCAAGAGAAAAAGGGAAGATTTTCTACTCGTTCAGGTTTATGTGGACGACATTATTTTTGCTGCATCAAAAGTCACTATGTGTCAGGAATTTGAAGCGGTCATGAAGAAGAGGTTTGAGATGAGCGCCATGGGCGAATTAACTTTCTTTTTGGGATTGCAGGTAGATCAGAAGAAAGATGGTATGTTTATTCATCAAACTAAATATGTCCACGATGTGCTCAAACGCTTCAAGATGGATGATAGCACTCCATTTGACACTCCGATCCGCGTCAATCACAAACTGGGTGCTGATTCCGATGGTGATGATGATGTGGATCCCACTCAATATCGGGCTATCATAGGTTCCTTAATGTATCTAACCGCTTCTAGACCTGACATTATGTTTGTAGTTTGTCTTTGTGCTTGTTTTCAGGCTAACCCGAAGGAATCCCACATGAAGGGAGTGAAGAGAATCTTACGGTATCTCAAAGGAAAACCTAAGTTGGGACTATGGTACACGAAAGGGGGAGAACTGGATTTGGTAGCTTACACCGACTCTGACTATGGAGGTTGCAATCAGAACAGGAAGTCAACAACCGGTGGATGTCAGTTTCTCGGAGGAAGATTTGTGTCGTGGCAGTGCAAGAAGCAGACCTCAGTAGCCATTTCCACATGCGAAGCAGAGTACATGGCAGCATCGAACTGCTGCTCCGAGGTTTTATGGATACAACAGCAATTGCGTGATTATGGTCTGAATTTCACTCAAACTCCTATTTGCATTGATAACACTGCTGCAATCTCAGTAACTAACAATCCCGTTAAACACAGTAAAACTAAACATATTGACATTCGCCATCATTTTATACGGGATTGTGCTGAGAAGAAATTAATTGTGCTCGAAAAGGTTGATTCACTGGATAATTTTGCCGATCTTTTTACTAAAGCTTTTGACTAATCCCGTTTTCAAAATCTTGTTGAGCTTAATGGGATGATCAATCCCAAATAACCTTGTTTTCAAAAAAAAAAAAAAAAAAAAAAACCATCACTAGCGCTTAAAATTATGTCGGTTGCTTAAGTTTGAAGGATTGCCATTAACCAGATGACTGAAAGTGACCGGGGCGGTTTATGATGGGTTTTTATTCTTTCGCTGAAAAATAGTCGTTCATACGTAGTTAGAAGGACACATACTCGTATGTGGTCGGTCCAGCTGATCCATTGGATCGTCAGGATAACCGTTTACCTGAAGACTTTAACTTGATCGGGGCGATAGATTTAATTTTTTTTTTATGGGAGATGACATAATTTTTCAAGTCTATAACTTCGTAAGAAGTTTTAATACGATGTTTAAAAGAAAATTGATCCAACCTTGGAAAGTGATAGAAAAACTGATTTTGTGTGCTTAACTGGTGAAGTTATTAGGCCTAAAAGACTCTAGAACAGTCATTGTATGTTATGGTAGCTTTCTATGGTGCGTAAAAGTAGTAGTGATACAAACTAAATCTCCTCGATTTAATGTGGAAAACCATTTTGAGTTGTGCATGTCTCCATATACATCTTTCCGAATGATAGGCAGAAAAGTGATTACCCAGTCATACACGAGCCCGTGAGTGTTCTGATTCCAGCGAAGATAGTGTTAAGTACCTACAGTGATCCAGATTCGGGACTTGCAGTTGTCTACAATTTGGAGTTGTATTAATGTCCTTATTTGTATCAGTAAAAATAATAATAATAATAATAATAATAATAATAATAATAATAATAATAATAATAATAATAATAATAATAATAATAATAATAATAATAATAATAATAATAATAATAATAATAATAATAAAAATAATAAATTATAAGCCTTCTGAAGCTTAAGTTACTTCAAATATCTAGAAAGAGGCAAGAAAGAATACTTCAAGCGTAAGAAAGAACTGGAAGAAGACTCTAAAGATAGATGTGTGCTCATTGTTTAATCAGACACTACGGGTCGAAGTCAACTCGGGGTGACGTGGGGAAAGCCAAATACGCTTTGAGAATAGATATGAGGCATCACAATCTCTTATGTGACGTCCATCTAAAGTTTGAGCTTAATTGAACCTAATCCGTATCACAGAAGCGATAAAAACCATACTAAGTTTTATACCTGCTTACAACCTGTTTCTTTATGTCATAATACCGCTGAATATGGATCTATGTGACGGCCACTTAATTAGTTTGATTCCTGTTCGGGTCTTCTCTAAAACATGCAGGTTCTCGTCAAGACTAAAATTTGATCCCGTTTATTTTATTACTCAAATTTTCGTTATGCATTTCGTTTTATGGTTTACTTTTATAACACTTGGTTACTTGGTTCTTTGATCGTTTTGTTTACATCTTTTTTGCTAGAATTTTAAAAGTAAGTTGCCCTTTGGTCAGACTTATATGTTTTTGTTTAACAATTATTTCGGGCAAAGTTATCTAATAGGTGAAGTTGACTACTTGGTTGACTTAGGCGAAGTTATTTTTAAGGCGACGTTCACATAACTTCGCCTCTAGGGTTTCTCTAAACTATAAAAGGGGATTCGTTGGTCAAACGTGTCAAACTTTTTTCAACTTATAACTCTCAGCGAACTTAAACTGTCGACATTCACTCGAAACCCACATTATAATCTACTTCTTGTACGTGATTAAGGTTTGTAGGATCCTTGTAACCCGTAATTAGTTATATATGGGGATCATCGGTATCACGATGATTCGGTTTGTGGTCTTACTAAACCCTCGTTTAACAATTCATTTTTACAGTGTTTAGTAACAAATTTTGGTTATCTGGATCTCAATCGAACTACCTCTTTCATATTTTCATTATCAAAATCGGCCAAACAAAACCACAAATGAGTCAATCGTGATACGCCGATTAAGAGGCGAAGTTAGGGTTTAGGCGAAGTTGTACTCAACTTCGCAATATGATTAACTTCGCCTGTTCAAGAGAATATTGATTAAGTGTACTGGTTTTGTTAGTCTCTGTGTTCAGACTTAGGCGAAGTTATTTTTAACGCGAAGTTCACAATCAATTACATCATAACTTCGCCTTGGTAAAGGGCGAAGTTATGACCTGTTAAGCCGATGATCTGACTTAGACTGTTTGTTGTGCAGATATGGCTGCTGTGGCAGGTGCTGGTGGCGCTGGTGGTGATGAAGGTGGAGATAATAACAGACAGTTTTTCCCGGGTCACAACATGTATATTACCGTTGATCCGGATGCTCGAGGAAGTGACGATTACCGTGAGATCATTTTGTTCCTCTTACGCTCACGCATCTTTCATGCAATCACTACTACTCTTCCGATATCAATACCGAACGTGGAAGATTTTTGGAACACAATTGATTATGATTGTCGTGTCGAACCACCGGTGATGCGAGCTACGGTTAATGAACAGGAGGTACAGTTCTCGGCAGATCAAATAAGGGTAGCCTTACAGTTTGGGAATGAGACGACTGAGGATCCCACAGACTTTCCGGCTAGTTTCAGAAATGGTGCGTTTCTGCGTATGGGGTATTCTGGTCCATTGGGAGACTCTCAGATGCGAAAAGGATTTTTGTTAGATCAGTGGCGGTTTCTTATGCACGTGATGATAGTATGCATGTCCGGTCGCAAAGCTGGTACAGATGGTATGGGTGCAACAATGCAATCAGCTATGACCGCGTTGACTTATAACAAGCCTTATAGCTTTAGTCAGATGATTTTTTATGAGATTGATCGTCAGAGACGCGCGGTTGCTAGGGAAAGATTTTTGATGTATCCGAGATTCCTACAGATGATTCTGAATCGCGTAGCTCCTACTCTGCCTCAACGACGTCCTATCCGTTATGTTGAAAGTGTGAGTAAGAGGATTTTTAAGCAATGCAGGTCATCGAGTGCTCGTAGCAAACCAGAACTTCGTCCGAAGCACACTGCCTTGTTTGGTTACTTGGTGAATCCTGCATATTTTTCTCCTCCTGGGGATGAATTTCTTGATCCGGCACCGCAACAGGCCAATGTTCCTCATCCTCCTCCTGTGGTTCAACCACCACCCGTGGTACAGCAAGCACTGCCTGCTGATCCTGTTGCCGCTTCGAAAGAACAGGTAGACCTTGAAGTTGCTTTTGGAGGGAAAGGTTTCTTTGACATGGAACAGATTCATCCAGCTGCTGAAGTTCAAGCCTCAGTAGCTGAGGCGTCAGGTGTAAATGTTTCCATGGTCACTGCATCTGTGGCGGATTCGGAGAGAACTGACTCTGACTCCTCTACTGATGATCTCGTTGAAGCCCAACAGATTCTTACCAGACAAGAAAGAATGCAAGGCAAGAGAAAGAAAGATTCAGATGATAGTGAATCTGATTATGAGGAGGACTTATATCGGATGGTACAAAGATCAAAGAAGGCAAGAGTTAGTGAAAGCTCAAGGGTTGGTGAAAGTTCGAGGGTTGTTCGTTTTTCTCCACCCTCATTATCTGGTATGACTATGGTTCCTGCATCTGTGACTGTAACAGTACCGATTACCACTGGTGTTTCTTTGGCGACAACGTCATCATCTTTTGGTACTCCTCCAACCTCGTTTCAGTTTACTGCTCCTGAAATAGTTTCCTTGCCACCTCCTACTCTTACTCCGTCGGAGGTTGTTGCACGGTTTGTCGAGTCAACGTTGGTTGCTACTGCGGGGTTGTCTGTTTCGATACCACCCGTGGTCACTATTCAGTCTACATCGGATATACCAGCTAGTTTGCGAATTCCTCCACCGTATACTCAGGATATTTCTCACATGCGTTTTGATTTTGATGCTACTTTGTCTGATTCTGAGAGGATAGCAGCTCTTGAACGGGTAGTTGCTGAACAGTCAAGAATCAATCTCATCTAAACTCAAGCTATCCAGAGACTTGTGGCAGAGAATTAGTTACAATCGTCTCTCCTTGTTGAACACGGCAAACTATTTGATGCTCTAAAACAGTTCTTAGCATCTCAGGGGGAGACGAGCTGCAAGGGTGATGAGTTGAGAACCAAAAAGAGGCAAGACAGAGACTATGATACCAATGCATCGGAAGGTGCAGGTGGTGAGTTGCCAAGAACTAAACAAACTCTTGGGACTTCCACATCTTAGGGGGAGTCTGTTGGTCAGTCAGGCGGTACGGGTGTTGAGAATGTGGTAGTTGTAGATGATGAGGAAGTGTTGGGAAATGATGATGATGAGTCAGCTGATGATGTGTTAACAGTTGATGAGATTGGAAAGATTGGGGAACAGATAGAGATTGATAGTGATTTAGAAGAAGGGGAAATTGTTGATGATGGTGTAGAGCACGATATTTCGAATGTTGATAAAGTGAACTTGAGTCAGGATGCAAATATGTCAGATGAGTCCGAGTGGGAAGAACAGCCGAGATGGAAAGAAGGCTGTGCTCAGTGGTTCTTCAAGAAAAAGAAGCCTGCAGTTCCAACAATGTTTAAGAAGAGTTACAACATCAAGGGGTACGCTGAGTCCAAGAAAGGTATCATCTGCTGGTTGTATGACGAACAGTTGAAGTTGTTTGTGATTAAGCTTTATGATGGAATTCAGTATTTTAAGAAGGCATTGAGATCGATCAACACCTTGCCTGAGTGTGAGGTGAAAGATTTGGCTCGTTTGAGATTGATTAATAGGAGTGATGATGATATTGCAAGAATAATTGGAAAGATAGTATGGAAGGAAGCGATTAAGGAGAAAAAGTTTGAACTTCTAAAGCCTCAGAAAGGAAGTTTGGTTGAAGATAAGGAACGGGGAATGAGGGCTGATGGTAAGCCTTGGTTGGTGATGAAGTATAAGCCGATTCGGTGTTTAAAAGAGGTGCCGATGAAGATGATGCCCAAAGATGTGTTAAAGAATCTTAAGTGGTGGTACGATGATTGTCAGACAGCTGAAGCCGTTATGGAAGATGAGGACGAACAGGAGATTCTCAGAGTGTATGATCCCATGCACTTGGTTAATTTGTCTCAAGCTGATTTGCAGGTACTAAACGATAGGAAGATATTCTACATTCCTACGTGGAAGGATGAAGCCAAGAAGTACCAGAGGGTGGTCTCTTTCTGTGTATGACAGGGCGTCCATGCTTGAAGACGAGTGGTATGAAAGTTTTGGGATTACAAGACACGAGAATGAAGATAGAGATATGAAGCTACTGCCAAGGGGGAGTCTGTTGGTGCATGATGTCAGCAGTTCGGTATCTTGTGTTTGTTTGTGTCTGTGATCGTTTAGTTTGTTTGTTTTGTGATTGAATAGTGTTTGTTATAAGTTCGCCATGTGTTGGGCTAACTTGAAGGACAGCGAAGTTATGACAACTTCGCCTAGTGTGTTAGGCGAAGTTGTCGAGTATAATAAACCCATAACTTCGGCTGAGTTAAAAGTAGATAAGGTTGAACGATTGTAGGTGTGATTCTTGGAATCACGTGTTGGTCTTTGCAATATATCAAGCATTATTTTATGTTCTTGTGTGTTCGCTTAGACTCAACGTACTAATTGTATTGACACTCGTATCGTATTACGTGGGGATTCCGCACCCTCGTGTTACGAGATATTCCTGAGTAGATCCGGCTAGGAACCTACATCAGCTGGAGAAGCAACAGAAGGTTCCTCAGTTGGAGCTATATGTGGAGCTTCAACAACATTAGAACTTGAAAATCTTGGAATGGCCAAATGATCTTCAAAGTACGCTCGAACCAGATCTTCGTCTATGTGTTCAGTCGATGGAGTAAATGAATTAAATAAACTATCATAGTCAAACATCCAGTCGGGACCTTTCCCTTGAGGAGGAGTTGTGTACTTTTGACAGTCCACATGGTACCATTCCTCAACGCAACCAGACGTGAAGTTAAATACCATTTTCTTTGGAGATGCATATCCCAAGAAATACCCCCCGATAGCTTTTTGTTCAAATTTACCCGCATCCTTCTTCAACATTGTACACGGACACCCAAAAGGTTCCAGGTACTTTAAGTTAGGCTTTCGATTGTTCAAAAGCTCATAACTTGTCTTCTTGAGTCGCTTTACTGTTAAAACCCGATTAAGCGTATAGCAAGCTGTATTCACCGCCTCATTCCAAAATTGGATGGGAAGCTTAGAATCAGTAAGCATAGTTCGTGCAGCTTCAATCAAGGTTCTATTCTTTCGTTCAGCAACACCGTTTTGTTGTGGTACATAAGGTGCACTGTATTCTCGATGAATTCCTTTTTGAACACAAAAGAAATCTAATACAGTGTTTTTGAATTCAGTACCATTATCACTTCAGATTCTCCTCACCTTTTGTTTGTATAGTGATTCGATCTTAGTGATAAGGTTTTTTTACCAAAACCGGTGTTTGATCTTTCGAACTCATAAATAACACCCATGAATATCTTGAATTGTCATCGGTTACCACAAGACAATACCAATCCCCAGAAATACTTGCACGATTCACAGGACCAAACAAATCCATATGAAGTCGTTCAAGAGGAGTATTAATGGAATTTAATAACTTAGAAGGATGTGACTTCTTCTGCTTGCCCTTTTGCATGCAATGCAGTGATCAGATAATTTAAAATTCTTCAACGAGACACCCTCCACTAAGTCATTAGCCATTAAATAATTCATCTTTCGAACATGTATGTGACCCATTCTACGATGCCATAGAATCGAATCTTTCTCGGTTGCTTTCGAGGCAAAAACATGTTTCGATCGATGTGGATACTTTAGAGCTCATATTTAAGACATAAATATCATTCGATCGTGGTGATTGCATGACAACCATGTCCTCGGGAATTACATAACCTAGTTTCAAGATAAGACACTCTTTGTCAGTAAATATTGTAGTTTGACTGTTTATCGCAAATCTGCGACACACTCAATAAGTTATGATCTACCTTGTCACAGTAGTTAACTTTCTCAAAATTAATATCCCCATTTGAAACTTCACCTTCTTGTGTGATCATGCCCCCAGAATTCCTAGCAAAAGCTACATAACCTCCTTGAATGTTTCTTACGTTGGTCAATAGGTTGAGATTTCCAGTAATATGACGAGAACATCCATTATCCATAATCCAGTTTTCACCAGAAATGGTCTTGGATGTACCCTACACACAAAGTAAAGATGATTAGTTTAAAAAGGCAGCCCAGGCCTCAGTCTTGGGCACCTTTTGGTTTTCTTGAGAAATTTTAAACTTAGCCGAATTCAATTGTTGTTCAACCACTTGTGAATAAGTTACCGGCTTCTTAGACTTTCGTCTTAACTAAGCTGCTTGAACGACATTTGAATTATCATTCTTGCATAACAGTGCAGTTGGAATAAACTTGGGTTTAACTTGACCATGAGTCTCATTAACATGAATCACCTTTCAAGGATTCACATTAGAAAACATAATATGAGTATCATCAGCATACGACACAAGTCGTTTAAGAATCTCTTTTACCAAAGGAACTGGTTTGGAATGGTCTTTGATAAACGGATGAAGATTCTGATAGCTCTTCTGACTACAATTTCTCACAACATGACCATGCTGACCGCAAAGAAAACAGCTTCGCATGTCCACACGATGATGTTGAGAATTAGTTGGAGCAACTGATGCAAAAGATTGATGATGGGTCACATTTTTGGTCATGCTCTTAGCAAACTCATCAGATAACTCAGATTTATTTTTCAAGTAAAAATCTAAATTAGAGCTATTTGAAAAACTTTTCAGAGTATCTGTTCCAGTTGACTTTACATATTTAATCTTTTTAGCATGTGTTAAAACTTGCTTGGCTTTAGTCAATGGATAAGAAGAAGCTGATGTTTTTGCTTGAGCATACAGATGTTCAAGGTCTTGAATCTGTGACGTTTCATTGTGAAATACACTCTCAATTAGTTCTGGTTTAATGATACTAATTGGAATGTCTTTCTCAGTAAACATTGTATCAATTCCTTTCAACTTGAAAACTCTATCAAATGATGGCTTAGAACTAGGAGGATTAATGAAACGCATCAAGTCCTCATCAGAAATCTTTGGTTTATCTGACTTCTTTGCCTTCATTGGTTTGGTTTTCATAGTTTCTTCCTTTTTCACTTGAGACTTGAATGAAACATACACAGCTTCCTCAAATTCTTGAGGCTCGCAAAGAATATGATTAGAACTTGGGATGTTCTTATTCTTGTGTATTACCTCAGGTTCAAACACATCTTCAATAATCACTTTGTCAGCATTCTCAATAAAGACTTTGTTGCTTTCAACATGAGGTTTTTGAGGAGCAACTTGGGTTTTAACAGTTTCTGTTTTAACCGGTTTAGATTTTTCAGAAAGCACAGATTCTTTTTCAATCAAATCCTCTTCTTTTCTAGCAAACGGATTAATTTTATAATCATTGTGAAAAGGTGGTGGAATTTCAACAAAACTGATGCCTTTTTTTGAATCTTTTTGTTTTCCAGACACTTCAATAATTTCATTCAACAGAAAAAAAGAATTCTAAATATACCCAATTTGTTCTTCAACTCAAGAACCTCATTCTCAAGCTCGGTTATCTTTGAACGATGTTTCAAGATTTCTTGAAACTTTTGGTCATTAATTGTCATTTTCACAAATAACTCAGCTTTAAGATCGTGGTTACTTGTCGACAATGCTTCAATCTTTTCTCGAGATCTCATTTGAGATTCAAGAGATTGTCGATAACTATCCTTCAGAGAAGCAATTTCTCTTACTAGATTATCATTATGAGTTTTCAAAGCTTCTAACTTAGGTTTGTTAGATTCAAAGTCAACATGTAACGCCCTGAAATTCGATTGGTAAACTAGGATCGTGAAATCATCGGAAACTATAGACTTTGGGATTCTGGACGATAAGTTCGGAACCCATATCATTGGAAAAATCTACTTTTATCATTTAAAATGTTTATTTTATAAAACGACATTTACGCCTGAAAAATATTAATTTTTATGCTTTCGAAAAATTTAAATATTCTTATTTAAAAAGATTTCAAATAATTATTCGGAAAATGGTTTTTATAAAAGTTTTGCTGAAAAAGTTTTAGTTTGTTTAAAAACTTATGAACTCGACTAGTCTTGACCCGGCGGTAGCCTAAACCCGAACCCGAGTCACCCGAGTATTTAAGCGGAAAATCAAGTATTCTTACACCACCTCTTTCATTTCCACCAACACTTCCCACCCAAACACTCTCATTCTAGAGAGAGAAACTAGAGAGAGAAAGTCTTCAAACTTCAAATCCGAGTCCACAGATCTGTTTGTTGTTGTTCTTGGTAAGATCTTCTTGAAAATCATCCATTTTCATAACCATTTTCGGCCTCAAATCGAGCAAAAACACCCATTTTCGTTTCTTGAGTTTTCGGGTCAAAAACCGTCTTGTTTTGGTGTCAAAATGCAGGCTTTTGTGTTTAAAATCACTGGGAATCGATAGTCCCTTCAATCCCGAGCATTCCCATGTCAAAAACTTCGATTTTGGGTCAAAAATCTGGAAAATCTGAAAAACCCGTAGGTTTCTCCGTCGCCCAGCTTGAAGGAGTCGAATCAGACTCATTCGATCGAATCAGTCGATCGAATCAGCCCATTCGATCGAACCAGTCGATCGAACCAGTCCGGTCGACCGAATAGGAAAGCAACCGAATGGTCTCCAACTCATTCGACCGAATGAGTTTCGTATTCGATCGAACGAGTGTCTATTCGATCGAACAAGTTCCATGTTCGACCGAACGAGTTTTCCCAACTGGTTCGACCAAATGTGTTTCTAGTTCGATCGAGTGTGCCTCAGATTCGATCGAATGTGTGTCTATTCGATCGAATGTGTGTCTATCCGATCGAACGTGTTCCTATTCGATCGAATCAAGCCAGAACCAAGCTGTTTTCGTCTTTAAAACCCAGTTTTTGCTCGAGGTCACGTAAGCTCGTTTTCTTAGACTTATAGCACGTTGTTAACCTTATATTTATGTCCAACTCTAGGCTAAGGAGATCTATTGTAGCACCATCCTAACCCAAGATCAAGGTGAGTTCATAGCCCCTATTTAAGCTTTTCAAAACTATGGGGTGGAAACATGGTAACTTTACACGTTTGGATAAAATCATTTATGCAAACATTCTTTAAACTATAAACATTTGGATTAAACATGGTAACTTTACACGTTTGGATAAAATCATTTATGCAAATATTCTTTAAACTATAAACATTTGGATTAAACATGGTAACTTTACACGTTTGGATAAAATCATTTATGCAAATATTCTTTAAACTATAAACATTTGGATTTCTACACACGTGCGGAAATCCACGAGCTTCTTGGTAATCTATAAACTTTGGAAATCTATGAACATGGGGAAAACCCATTAACTCATGGAGATCTAAGAACATTGGAAATCAATGAGTATGGGAAATTCTGTGAACATTGACATCATGGGAACGGGAATCAAATTCATATCATCATAGTCATTGTGTCAGCATGGAAATCTAGAGATCAAAACATCATGAGTTGAATTGGACGCGAGAGTCTATTCTACTCTCGGTAGAACTCACGACCATGAGTGGCATTCTATTCTCGGTGGCACTCGTAACTCATGGGATTTCATACTAGTCTCGGTGAAATCCATAACTCTTGAGGACCTATACTATTCTCGGTAGGGACCAAGGGAACCCAGGATTCTTTGGGGTGTCTATCCTACTCTCGGTAGAACCTAGCTGAGTCCTGGATGGCAAGAACGAGGTAGTCTTGGTTTAAGTCTTGCGTGAGTTCAATCAAGTCTTGTGTGATCATTGGGTTTCATCATCATTCATCATCATCATTTGTTCACCATCATCTTGGACACTAGTAAACAATGGGATTCTGGTGTTGGTTTATCTAGTAAACTTAGCATGCTCAAATCTATATGTCCTTGTTTATGCTTAACTGCTATGTGCTACATGTACCGTTGGGAGACCGCAAATCTTTGAGTAATCTTATCACATACGACTCTAATGGGAGATTGATAAGCCCGTTGAGAGCCCAGGAGAACATTTCATGTTTGACTTACTACAAAAACCTCTGTGGGAAAACCAAGAGATCTTTTCTTACAAACCATTTTAAAAACTGGGAATTATACCCAAACATAGTAGTATAAGTTGTAGGAGTGGTGGGTTAGCCGCAGGTACACCCTATATATAAACCCCTACAACCTATACTAGTATGTTTGTGTATAAAACTCTTTTCTTTAAACCTATGAATTCACTCATCTACTTTATGTAGTTGACAGTTTGTTACATGTTTTCAGGAAATAATGCAGCAAGAAATCCCTAGCAAGTTTAGAGGCCTTAGAAAGATGAAGGCTAGACTAGGAGTTGTTGGAAACTTGATATTTTGTATTAAAACAATTTGTTTCATGTTACCTGGTTGATGTAATATTTGACATTTTGGTTATGTTTATGCATTTAGACTTTTATACTATTGTGCTCAACAATCACGACTTAGTCGCCGCACCTCGATTTTTCCGCCATCACGATCGGGGTGTGACACAACACATGATACTTTAATAGATGAGGTAGCTGAGATAGAATGACTAACCTCATTGATCTTTGCCATGCAAGCAAATACAGTTGGAGGCTTGTCACAAGAATCGTCAGAATCAGATCCAAAATCATTATCAGAAGACATCTCACGTCACATGCATCTGGACAATCTTTTGTCAACCCAAACATAGCCAGATTTGCTTGAGTTTTATTACACAGTAACCGTTGTGACCAATCATTTCCATCTGCCAACAAAGCTTGTGATGTAAAAGTAGATGGTTTCTTTTCATCATCACTACCTCGTGGTGTAGAAGAATT
The DNA here is from genome assembly GCF_021521415.1 of Bidens hawaiensis. Lineage (NCBI taxonomy): Eukaryota > Viridiplantae > Streptophyta > Magnoliopsida > Asterales > Asteraceae > Bidens > Bidens hawaiensis. Next base: position 27,626 of record NW_027491388.1, on the reverse strand, counting down.
TTGATGTTGACCACGAGGACCAGTATACTCTTTCTTCGGTTTGTCAAACTCCTTTGCAAAATGCCCGAACTCTTGACAATTATAGCATTTCACTTTCAACTTGTCAAATCCCAATTTCTTGTTTAAGGCCGGAAGATCTTTTCCAGTTCTCTGCATGAATCTTTTAACTTTACAAACGATCATAGCCATGTTCCACTTAAAATCCATGATTTCCAAGTCATCTGGATCAATCTGATCATAATCCTCATCAGTTAGATCACTTGTGGCAATCTTACTACTTACCGAGATTTCATATGAAGACATAAAGGCTGTTAGAAAGGAAAAATTATGTTCAACTTCCTTCATGTTGACACTAGGTGATGAAGCAAATGGATTAGTAGTAGTTAAACTTCCAGAACCACCAGATGATCCAGAATTACTAGTAGTGTAAAAACATGCTCTTGGATCATTAAAGATATTTGATTCTTTTTCACTTGCAGCTTGGGTAAGAAAAGCAGTTATCGGAGAGATAGTTGAACTTAGAGGCATACTACCACCATAGAAAGCAGGATCTTGGCTATCCTTGGAGGATTTCTGACACTTAAGATCATATTTTCTTGCTTCAATCTTTTGCAAGAATTCAATGGCAGTCAAATCTTCATTCAAGAAATAGTTATTTTCTTTCAGAACCATTAAAAATGTGAAGTAAGAACTTGGCAGTACACTCTTAATAGTATCAATCTTATCCATCTCAGAAACATCCAATTTCATCTTTTCCATTTCTGTAATTAAGTGATTAAACCGTGTAATCATCACTTCAACTGTTTCACCCTTCAATAGATTAAAGTTTCGAAATTGAAACTTGAGCATCACTTTCTTACTCTCAGCTGTGTTCCCCATACTTCTCATATGAAGATGTTGAAATAAGGAAGCACATCTCTTTATGCTACCCACTTGATGAAAGATATTTTCGGGTAAAGCCATAGTGAGAGTAGAATAAGCCTTTATCTCGATCTCTAATGCTTTCTTCTCTTCTTGTGAATATTGAGAAATAGCTTTGGGAGTAAAACCAGTAGTGTCATCACCAATCATTGATGCCATATATACCTCATCTAGACAATACGAGCAGTCAGGGTGAACAGAACCAAAATGAGCACGAAAACGGGGTTCCCATTTAGCAAAATCGCTAAATTTCATCAACCTTGGACATTTCGAATGTGAACCTATCTCGGTATCAAGTTGCAACATTTGTTGCATCAACATGTTTTGAGAAGCTAGTGCATACATACCAGCCATTTTCGTAAAAGTTTGAAACTTTAAGGATTAAAGTTAAAATTATTTAACGAATCTATAAACAGTGTAAAGAACTGTGAACAGTTATAGCGAACTGTGAACAGTTATAGCGAACTGTGAACAGTAATCAATGGATCAAATCTTAACGAATCAGATTTGAATTAAGTAACGAATCTGATGATTAAATGAATTAGAAGGCTAACGAATTAGTCAGACCACGAAACAGATGGTCAACGAATCATTCAACGAATCAGTCAAACTAACATATTGACTAATCCAATCACGAAGTGCAAGCTTAGCAAACTAAAGAACGAATTACTAAGAAATCTTTAGCGAATTAGATAACGAACAAGCTACAGTTGATAGCGAATCAACCTATAGCCAATCAGGTTGTTACAACTGTTTGTAACAAACTCTGACACCTAATGCCACGTGGCAAAGGTTGTTATAACACAAATACCAAGGTAACCACGTGTCACATGAATCTTTTGGACACGAATCAGATAGACTAGCGAACTGATTAAACGAATCAACTATAACTCATAGCGAATTAACGAAATTGGTTAACGAATTAAGTAGAATGGATTAACGAATCAAGCTCAGATTAACGAATCAAACTTGAATATTCTTATCTTCAAATCTTCAAGGAAGATTTCTAGAAATTTGGAAATGAAGAATATGAACCCAGAAACCCAGATTTGTAATACACAACAAATTCACAACCAAATCACATAAATCAACTATCAAAATACTCGCAAATCAATCGCGAAACTACTCGTATCAACCCCGTAACCCAATTCATCAATATCCTTAACCAAACTAACCACAAACCGATCTCCTGTTCTCGGTCAATTTCTGATCCACACAAACACAATCCAAACACAATCAAACTCAATTTCAATCAACCACAGTTCACAATTACCTTACCACAACCAACACTAATCCAATCCTTCCATAACCAAATCAGATCAACCTTAATTCGATTCAAACTCAAACCGAACATAATATTAACATAAACTACCAATTAAACCTCTATAATAACGAGTTAACTATAAAATTCAAGAGCAAAAGAGCACCGAAAGCTCTGATACCACTTGTTTGATCTCAGGTATACCCTTACTAACACAGATCTAAGATCTGAGTTGTTTCTCGATTAAAATAAATATGGATCTAGCTCATCATTGCCATTGATCTATAGTTAATATATATATATATATATATATATATTGTATTTGTATGTTAATAATATTAATATGAAGATTGAGAGAGATATCGGACAGAGGTTTGTTAATTAAACTCAAAACTTAACTTAATTGTGAACAAAGTTCACTATAAATAGAAGATAGGTCTAGTTCGCTAACATTCCCTAGCAAACTAGACACTACTTCGTTACATACATAAATAGATAAATAACATAACGAATCATCTCCTGATTCGTTAAACATCCTTAACGAATCAGGAGGAAGCTAACTTAAGTCTTAGTTCGCTAAACATCCTTAGTGAACTAGACCTTACATTTAACGAACTACAATATAACTTAATATTTTATTACATTAAACAAAACGACAAATACATTAAAGATAAATACAAAGACTCGAGACGCAAAACCGTGCACTAACAGAGTTATGGGTTAATTTTAGCGGAATACTTTAGGTTTGAATATAATATTAATTTACATTGAAAATTTACTCAGGAATTAAATACCCAAGTATTAGTTTACAAAATATATGTTTCATAATACAAGGATTTTAGTTATAAAAAACGGAGCCATCTTATGTGCGCTTCTATCTTCATTAAGACTCCAATCCTTGCTGATGCTACTTATGCTTAATTACCTGCAACGGGTTGGAAAAATACGTCAGCTATATGCTGGTGAACACGTATGACTCTATAAAACATTTGAATGACATTACAATACAAATATAGTTTTCTCGACAGTATCAGCGGAAGCTTTTCTACTTCCGGTATATGTACCACTGCCCTACACACATAACGGTATTCTCCGAGGCACGAGGCCCTGAACAGAGAACTAGCCATGACCGTTTAGCATACGGCTACCTAGCCTTTGACTGATTAGGCTTAATAGTTATGTTTGGATCCAGACACATGCATATTCGTTATAAGTTGATTTTATTCTCTACTTTGTATTATAACATTTTAGAGATCATGTAATCTCATGAAATCATTGACTGACTCGTTAAGACAAACACCCGTTCATCTTTGTCGAGTATAAATATGTTTTGATTGATTACAAAGGTTAACGTATTCACTGGTACCGTCGGTGATGGAAACCTTGACTAATTGATTGAGAATGATATTTAACCTATATATAAATAGGTTTGTATAAATACCTGAATGATGTTTTGATTAAGATATGATTGTTAAGGTTAACCTTGAAATCGTTTATCTTTGATTGTGAATGAAAACACTTAGTTTTTATGTGACGTTTGATGTAGCATGATTTGGCTTATAGGTTATAACACGTTGGTAAGGTTCTCCAGGTAAGTAAACGGGTCCCTCGGTTGATTGGGATTTATACGAATTACTTTTCCTTAGGCAAGAAACTTATTACTAGTGATATCACCCTTACAGTTTACTACATGCCCATCAAAATATATCTTTGGTTAACATTACTTTGCTATGAAGTAACGGTTATGAAAACTCGCTTATGAATGTGAATGTTTACAAAAATACTTTCAAGGTTAAAGGCCACAGCCTTGATTGAGTGTCTAAGCTATAATTCAAATAACTTAAACATAACTCCTACCTTAGATTGGATACTTAGAATGATAATAAGAAAAATGCATGATCTTGATCTACTCGCTTATATGATTGATACTCATTTATAATCTCATTACTTGCACGAACTTCAAGAAAATGGTACGTCGGCTCACTACGGCGATAAGGCACGCCTTTCAATGCTAAGTGTGTGAAAATTGAGGTGAGAGTGGGATGAAAATGGCTTCAAACCCGTCACCCCTTTTATAGGCGAATTTCTGGACCCATCGCGATACACGATGGGTTTTCTCACACCCGTCGTGTATCGCGACGCCACAATCTAACGCCGCCATACCAGCTCGTGACACGTGGCCTGTCATATTGTGCCAAGTGTTGACACGTGGTTGGACACGTGTCCAGTGACTCAGTATGGTCATCGCGATACCGTTGTGGTTGGGCCGTGGCGTATCGTTACGCCGCCCATTTCTAGGTTGTTGTGCAAGTCCGTTGCGCTGCGCGTTGGTCTTAATGCCTATCCCATCGCGTATCGCGATGGATGGATTTTTTAGATTTTTCAAGTTTGGTCCCTATACTTTCTTAAGTTAACATATTTGTCTAATTTTTATAGGGTTAAAGACGCGGTGTTACATCCTCCCCACCTTTTGAATGATCTCGTCCTCGAGATTTATTGGAATAGATAGGGATACTTTTTCTTCATTTCTGACTCGAGCTCCCACGTATACTCGGGTCCTCTTCTTGAATCCCATTTGACTTTTACAAGCTTGAGTCGTTTGTGCTTGAGAAACTTGATCATGTTATCTTCTATTTGAATTGGTTATTCTACAAACTTAAGCTTCTCATTGATCCTAATATCTTTTAATGGTATGGCAAGAGTTTCGTAAGCTAAACACTTGCGTAGATTAGATACGTGAAATACATCGTGAATGCCTTTCATTTCATCGGGTAACTCTAGCCGGTAAGCAACTGGTCCAATTATTTCAAGTATCTTAAACGGTCCAACAAAGCGTGGACTTAGTTTCCCCTTCTTTCCGAATCTTATTACACCTTTCCAAGGCGATACTTCCAATAATACTCTATCGCCTTCTTTAAACTCCAATGGCTTGCGACGAATGTCCGCATAGCTCTTTTGTCTATCTCTTGTTGCCTTCAATCGTTCACGGATTTGTATTACTTGATTAGTCGTTCTTTGAACAATTTCGGGTCCTGACAACTGACTGTCACCTGTTTCAGACCAACATATAGGTGTTCTATACTTACGCCCATACAATGCTTCAAATGGTGCCATTTGGATACTCGTATAATAACTATTGTTATACGAGAATTACATTAAAGCAAGATGAGTGTCCAAACTTCCTCCTAAGTCGATAACACAGGCACGAAGCATATCTTCTAAGGTTTGTATTGTACGTTCACTTTGGCCATCAGTTTGGAGATGATAATCAGTGCTTAGGTTTAGTCGAGTCCCCATTACCTTTTGAAAACTTGACCAAAAGTTTGAAGTAAAACGGCTGTCTCTATCGAAAATGATGGATAGCGGCACACCATGTAAGGATACTATGTTTTCAACGTATAGGTGTGCTAACTTATCCATGGTAAACGTTTCTTGTATCGGAATAAAATGGGCAGACTTAGTAAATCTATCTACAATAACCCAAATCTCATCATTCTGGCGAGAAGTCTTAGGTAACTTCATGATGAAATCCATAGTTATCATATCCCATTTCCATATCGGTATTTCGGGTTGTTGTAATAATCCTAATGGTTTTTTATGTTCGACTTTTACTTTAGAACACGTCAAGCATTTGGCTACATATAAAGAAATATCCCTCTTCATACCAATCCACCAATAATCATCTTTGAGAATGTGATACATCTTGTCGCTTCCCAGATGCATCATATACTTTAACTTGTGTGCTTCTTCTAGAATCTTATCTCTTAAACTCCCGACCATCGGTACCCAAATCCTTGTACCGAGTCTAATTATTTCATCACTTCCTTCAATCAGTTGATCAATGGTACCGTTTTCTTTTTTGGCTTTAATGTTTCCTTCTTTCAGTGCCAACTTCTGAGCTTCTTTTATCTGACTGGCTAAATCTACTTTAAGTTCCAACCTAAGAGCTCGGACTCTCTTTGGTTTCTCATGTTCTTTTTTACTTGAGGCGTCAGCCACAACATTCGCCTTTCCTTCATGATATATGATCTCACAGTCATAATCATTAAGCGTTTCCATCCAAAGCCTTTGTCTCATATTTAATTTCTTTTGATTAAATATATGCTTTAGACTTTTATGATCAGTGTATACGATAAACTTAACACCATACAAGTAATGTCACCATAACTTCAACGCGAAAATTATAGTGCCTAATTCAAGATCGTGTGTGGTGTAATTCTTTTCATGAACCTTTAACTGTCTCAATACATAGGCAATTACTTTCTTTCCTTGCATTAAAACACATCCCATTCCCGTGTGCGAAGCATCACAGTAAATGGTAAAGTTCTCTAGTCCTTCTAGCAAGGCCAAGATTGGTGCATTGGTTAACTTTTGTTTGAGTGTTTCGAATGCTTCTTCTTGCTTCGGTCCCCATTCAAACTTAATTGTCTTTCTTGTGAGTGAAGTTAATGGAACGGCTATTCGGGAGAAGTCTTGAATGAATCTTCAATAATATCCGACTAAGCCTAGAAAACTTCGGACTTCAGTCGGTGTTTTTGGTTTCTCCCATTTGGTAATGGCTTCTATTTTAGCTGGATCTACTTGAATACCTTTCTCATTTATAACATGACCAAGAAATTGAACTTCGGACAACCAGAATTCACATTTGAAGAATTTGGCGTACAATTTCTCGTTCCTTAGGGTTTCGAGTATGATTTTGAGGTGAACTTGATGATCATCTTTGGATTTTGAGTAAACAAAAATTTCATCAATGAAGACGATAACAAACTTGTCCAAGTATGGTTTACAAATACGATTCATCATGCCCATGAATGTTGTCGGATCATTAGTGAGTCCGAAAGGCATCACTGTGAACTCATTGTCCGTATCGGGTTCTGAATGCTGTGTTTGGTATATCTCTTCTTGTACTTTCAACTGATGGTATCTCGTTCTAAGATCTATCTTTGAGAAACAACTTGCTCATTGGAGCTAATCAAACAAATCGTCGATTCTTGGAAGTGGATACTTATTCTTAATTGTGACCTTATTTAGCTCTCTGTAATCTATACACATCCTCATCGATCTGTCTTTCTTCTTTACAAACAAATTGGAGCTCCCCATGGCGAAGAACTCGGTCGTATGAATCCTTTTTCTAATAACTCATCTAACTGCTTTTTCAATTCTTTCATCTCTGTGGGTGCTAGTCTATATGGGGACTTAGCTATTGGTGAAGTTCTTGGTACAAGATCAATTCTAAATTCCACCTCTCTATTTGGCGGGGCTCCTGGTAACTCGTCTGGAAACACATCTTGGAACTCGGATACGATTGGTACTTCTTCCATCTTCTTGGGTTCAGGTCTTTTGTTATATAAGCCATGAATGCAAGGCATCCCTTACCTAAGCAACTACTTACTTTTATCTTCGAAATGATTCCTACTTTTCCTGCTTCTTTGTCTCCGGTGATATGAATGGTTTTATTGTTAAACGTTCGAATGTTAATGGCTCTATCATTACATAAGATATGGGCTTGATTAGTAGATAACCAGTCCATACCTAGAACTACATCAAAACCTGCCAATGTCATGGGTAACAATCGTACAGGTATGACGTGATCGCCTAACGAAATAGTGGCGTTATTTAAAGCTTCAGTTATTCTACTTACATTTCCATTAGCAGTCTCGACTTCATAATGTTTATCTAGTTTAACTAAGGGTTCATTTAATAGACTACAGAATTTATAATCTATAAAACTTTGGTTCGCACCTGAGTTAAATAAAACCCTAGCATAAACATTATTAATTGGAAACGTACCGGTGATCACGTCCGGTATATCAGGTACCTTCTGGGTGTCTAGCATAAAGACACGAGCATTTCCTTTCTTGGCCTCGGTCTTGGCATCGCTGCCACTTGTACCAGCCATCATAGTCGTCGGCTTTTTATTTGGACATTCGTTGCTAAAATGCCCCTTCTCACCACAGTCAAAACATACCACTGCTTTCCTCTTGCAGTCAATTTCAGCATGACCCAGTCTCTTGCAAAAATTACATATAACAGTGTTGGTTGGTCGAAGACATCTACTGAAATGTCTCATACCGCAAGATTTGCAAACAAAGCGACTATACACAAACGCCCCTTCACGTTTCTTCTCAACTTTTCTTACTTTACCTCCAACCGCGTCTTGCCATCATCCAGCTTTCTAATCATCCCATCCTTCAAATACCCGGCCAACTCCATAACAGATTTCGTCGTCGGCGGCATATGTGAACGAACTAAGTCACGGATTTCTATTGGCAACCTGTAGATATAGCGCGTCACTTTGTTGATTTAAGGAGTGACCAAGTGGGGTACAATTCTACAGTACTCAAGAAATTTGGTGTTATATTCCTTGAGATTTATTCCTACAACTTTATGATTCCAGAGTTTAGTCTGAATTTGATCCATTTCGTTAATTGGGTAAAACTTCTTTAATATCATGACTTTAAACGTTGCCCAGTCCAAATTGTACAGGTTCTCTCTACCCTTGATGCCGATTAGGGTATTCCACCATTAGAGTGCTTCCCCTTTGAACATCTGGGAAGTATATTGCACTTTCTCACTTTCCGTACACTTACTAATCAGCACAATCGATTCCATCTCCTCCAACCATCGGAGGGTATTTATCGCTCCCTTGTCTCCATGGAACTCTTTGGGATTACAAACCTTGAAGATCTTGAAATCACAACCTTCGTGTATTATAAGTTTCTTTGTTTTATTACGGAGGTCGTTTTCAGCAGTCGAACTTTCATCACTTACTTCTTTCTTTTTCTCACTTTCCTTCTTCTTACTTTCTTTCTTTTCGGTTTCTCTTTTTGATTCTCTCTTAAAATTAGCAGTTTCACTTGCTTCGACTTCCTCTTTTATTAGATTGGGAAGCGGTTCGGCTTGGATCATTTTTCATTAATTCATAGAGTGGTTTTACAACTTCTTTAATTAGATCGCGAATACCGAGCACATAGTCTTTCGGTATCACTTGAATGTTTTCTGTTACCGTCTTTTCTTCATTATTGATTATGTTTTCTTCATCAGTCTTTTCATTATTATTTATTTGTACTTCTTGATTACTGTTGGCTTTAGACATGCTGTTACATGAATAAAACAAAATTTAGGGAAACGATACACTTTCTTTATCATACATTAATTAGTTACAAGAAAGCGAACATAACAGCTAACAACAACGATTCCTAATCCTTAATCCACTTTTTAACAAGATTTTTCATCTTGTCACATTTCTTAACTATCTTCTTTTCTATTCTCTTTATGTCTACTTTCTCGTTCCTCAGCTCGTCCATCACCGAGTTAGGCGGGTTAGGATATCCCGTTGGTGCGGATGCAGCTGGGAAGAGATAAGTGTTCTCCCTTGGATAGAGATGTGGGTTTGCAACGTAGGCATGCATTTCTTCATCGGGGATATTAGTAGTATAGAATTCCTCGATGAGATTTGTTTCCTCACGAATCTCATTAGCTTGTTGTGATATTGAAGGTATCGGTCCCACATACGGAGGAAAATAAGGATTCTCGTTCTCCTCATTTTCTTCCTCGGGATCCTCCTCTTCCTCGGGGTCTTCCTCCGATTCATAAGGATTCTTGGTTGGTGATTGAACTAATCTCTTTTTATAAGGCATTATAATCCTCGTCTTGTGTTTACGGATTGGTTCTGCAGTGGTTGATGGGATCTGATCTTGATAGTTCAATGGAGGTGATCCGAATTTCCATCTCCTTTGAACAGAGTGACAATTCATCCAGCTATACGATTATGATTCAGCCTCCTGTTTAATTTTACTTTGTACTTCCTGCTCCTCGGAAGGATAGTAATGTTGGAATTACGTATGCCCGAGACACATACTTATACTAATGTGGCTAACTGTGTTTGATCCAAGTCGGGTCATACCCAATAACAAGCTAGACAACACCAAATGTATTCTTTAATGATTTGATCATTTAAACGAATACCGAACACTACGTGTTTAGAAAATTGGTTTTCTAAACAAACACACTTGATAATTTAAATAAATTATCTGGATAATTTATTTATATAAATTAATTATTTAATTGGTTAAATAATTAAGATAGCATGCATGATTTATAAAATTATTTTTATAAAGTATAAGATGGAGATGGAGATGTTTTAATTGTTAAAACAAAAACAAAAAAAAAAAAAAAAAAAAAACAAAACCGGCCACCCATGTGGGGTGGTGGTTTTACCCAATCAAATGCCTTGTCTCCATGTGATGACAAGTTGATTTATCTCCACATCCAAGACATGCAATTGTATCTTTAAATTTTGAATTTTTCAAGTGTTGAATTAAGTTCATACTCTCTCTCTCCCTCTCAAAACTCACGGCCCCTTTTGGGCAGAAAATTGGGAGTCTTTGGGAGCTCATATAGTGTTCATAAATCCTAGCAATTACTTGGTGTTGTCACAAATAGCTTGGGGTATCACACTCTTGAGGTCTTCTTCTTTGGAGGCTTGTCATTCATCCACCATCTCCTTCAACAAATCACTTGTTCTTCTAAAGGTAGAAGAAGGTACAATTTACATTTGTGAGCATCTTGTTCTTGTAATTTTGATCCTTGTTCTTTGGGTTTTAGTTTTAACATAATGGTATGTTCATAACAAGTTTTAAAATCTAAGCTTCCGTTGCGTTTTCATGTTAAATATGGTTAACTTGAACTTTGATAATCTTGTATAAAACCCAACAATGGCATCAAGAGCCGGTTACAAGGACTTATGCTTCTTACATGTTCATAGATTTCGGGTTTTTCATGGGTGAAAAAGGGGTCCGAAATTTTGGTGGATTTTACCCCTCATGGATTTGTAAGATCTTGACATGCATGGAAAGATCTTAGGAAACCATTATTAACATTTGGATGTTGAAAATAAAAAAAAAAATAATAAAAAAATTTTGGGCCGTAGCCTCTTGGGGGGGGGGGCCGATTTTATTTGGTGATTTTGGGCATTGGTTGCTTAGGTTGCATGCTTAGAACATTTGGTATGTTTGGATGTGTCATAACCGAAACCTAGACCTTGGATGTGTTGATTATGTTTATTATTCAATATGGTTGTAATAATTCATAATCTTAGGCTTGTGTAATTTATTTATTCATAAGTTGGTTTGTAATAAATAGATTAGTTGCATTTTCTTTTTTTTAGAAAAATATGTATTAGGATACATTTTGTAAAAATTGAAGATGCAAGAATTGGTGGATTTGGGCCTTGGACCGAAATTTTGGGCTTGTTGGGCCTCACCGGCCCATCATGGGATTCAAGCCCATTAGGCCCATAAATTTCACTCTTGGGCCCAAGAAGACTTTTGGAAGTTTGGAGCCCATTAACAAGCCCAACAAGAACACAACAACTTGGAAAGGATACTTGAAGCATTTGGATGCAAGATCAAGTGGGAGTCAACATTCCATCCTTGTGTCATGTTTTGTCCCTTAGGTGTGACTTATGACCTATACTTGTTTCGGCTAACAAGTATGGTCAAATTTAGCGGTTTTCGGTTATGACTATATTTTGCATGTGTATGCTTGGTTGTTTGTTTTACTTAATGTAATGTGTGGTTGATAGATATTAGGATATCCAAACCGTCACATAGGAACGACAACAAGCATGAAACGGGTTCTAATATATATTTGGTAATATCACGTCAATTAGTTTAATTAAATGGGTTTATTAAAACTAAGCGATTACTCACATATAATAAAATTGGTTTTATTATAACTTGAACCTTGAAAATTGGTTTTCAAAATCGCCATATTACTAAATGCATGTTAGGATATGGCATAATGTTTTTCAAACTAGAATATTGGAAAACTTAAAAATCCCTTTTTCATAATTACCAAGGAAACAAGTCTAACACCATCCTTTTGTATGACACTTAACGTATTAGGGAACTTTAAATGGGATAAAGGTCACCTAACCATTTTGAGCAAACTAATATACTTAGGGTAATATTAACATATTTGTGGGATAAAGGTCACCTAACCACTTGTATGTTAATCTTACATGTTTATACAAGTAGGACGACTTGAATTGGAAACCATGTGATAAAGGTCACCTAAGCATGGGGTCCAATGGTGTTGATGGGATAAACATGCCAACACGAAATAAGGATTTCGAATGGTCCCATACCTCTAGAAGTTGCAAAGGGTTGCAATTGTCAAGATTGACTACCTTGTTAAATCAAATAACGGGATAAAGGTCACCTAACCGAAATTTGATTTATCGTTGGATTCTAGAATTTAATTATTATTTTAAAATTTGGAATAAAAGGGTATTAATAATTAAATTGTTTATAATACTAAAATAAAACTTTGTTAAATTTTGTAGATGGCCGCTAACAATGCTAACACCTCTACCCATAACACCCGTAACCTATCCTTAAGAACCATCCTTGAAAAGGATCGTCTAAACCATAATAACTTTATGGATTGGTATCGCAACTTGAGAATAGTTCTCAAACAAGAAGAGATATCATATGTCTTAGACGATCCCATTCCCGACGAGCCTAACGTGGAAGATGAGGAGGCTTATAACGATTGGGTCAACTACACCAAAGATTCGGTGCAAGCCTCTTGCCTCATGTTAGCGACTATGATTCCCGAAATCCAAAAGGATTTCGAGCATCATGGGGCATACGACATGATAACTCAATTGAAGGAAATGTTCCTTCGACAAGCTAGAGCCGAACGTTTCGAAACGGTTCGAGCGTTTCATGCATGTCGTATGGAGGAAACCCAAAGCGTCTCATCTTATGTCCTAAAGATGAAAAGCTACATCGAAAAGCTTCGTAGGTTGAATTGTCCCGTGTCTAATGAGTTGGCTACGGATTTGATCCTCAACTCTTTGACCAAAAGGTTTGAAACCTTTGTCATGAATTATAACATGAATGGATGGGACAAAAGCATTGGTGAGCATCACGCAATGCTAAGAACGGCCGAAGCGGGAATGGGTAAAAAGGTTTTACCCGTTCTAACAATCGATGAAGGGAAAAGGGGACATAACTCCAAACCCAAAGCAAGTGTTGCTAAGGGCAAGGGCCACGTCCAAGGAAAGGGAAAGAGGAAAGCCATCACGCCCTACAAACCGAAGGAAAAGAAGCAAAAGGTTGCGACGCAAGATCCATGCTTTGAGTGTGGAGAGATAGGTCATTGGAAAAGGAATTGTCCGACCTATCTCAATGCATTAAAAGATAAGAGGGATGCGGGGCATACCTCAGGTATTATCTTTACTATATATGTTGAACTGAATGTTATTTCTTCAAATACATGGGTACTTGATACCGGATGTGGAACTCACATTTGCAATTTGTTGCAGGGGTTCAAAAGAAGTAAACAACTCAACAAAGGGGACATTAGTCTCTTTATGGGCAATGGAGCAAAAGTTGAAGTCCAAGCTCAAGGAGACTACATGTTAAAGCTTCCAAGTGGTTTGGAAGTAATTTTGAAGAATGTTTTGTATGCTCCTAAGTTAAGGAGAAACATTATTTCCGTGTCCCTTTTAAAACAATGTGGCTTTGATTTTAAATTTATGGATTATGATATTCATGTTTTGATGAATGGCATATTTTATTTTAAAGCTATACCCATGAATGGTATATATGAAATAGATCAAAGTGGTATGTCACATAGTAGTTCAATGTACAATGTCAACACCAAGAAACTCAAGAAGGACTTGGGTGATCCCTATCTTTGGCATTGTCGCCTTGGACATATAAGCAAGAATCGCATGCAAACTCTTCGCAAGAGTGGTATTCTAGAAACAAATGAGTATGATTCATTTGATGTATGTGAATCTTGTTTACAAGGCAAAATGACAAAGCAACCCTTTAATAAAACTTTTGAAAGGTCAAAAGAATTATTGGGTATCATACATTCGGATGTATGTGGTCCTTTTAGACCAATGACTAGGAATGGTGAAAGATACTTCATTACCTTTATTGACGATTATAGTCGATATGGTTATGTGTACTTAATGAAACACAAAGATGAAGCTTTTGAAATGTTCAAAGACTTCAAAGCTGAAGTAGAAAGACAACTCAAGACCACAATCAAAGTACTTCGTAGTGACAGAGGAGGTGAATACCTAAGTGATGTTTTTCAAGATCATCTTAAGAGTTGTGGAATTATTTCACAACTTACTCCACCTGGAACACCACAACATAATGGTGTGTCTGAAAGGAGAAATCGTACCCTATTAGATATGGTTCGATCGATGATGGCTAGAAGCAGTTTACCTCTATCATTTTGGGGCTATGCTTTACTTTCCGCTGTTCGCATATTGAATATGGCTCCAACCAAGAAAGTGGAGAAGACACCTTTTGAAATATGGCATGGAAAGGCTCCATCGCTATCATTCTTAAGAGTTTGGGGTTGTGAAACTTATGTAAAGCAATACACCCCAAACAAATTAGAAGTCCGATCCACTAAATGTATCTTTATAGGTTATCCTAAAGATGATATAGGATATTACTTTTACGACCCTAGTGAGCAAAATGTTATTATTGCTCGAAAGGGTAAGTTCTTGGAAACTAAGTTCCTTGAGGAAGGAACTAATAGTAGAACAGTGAAATTTGATGAGGATCAAGAATCACAAGATGATACACAATTGGTTGATACTAGCACTCAACAAGAGGTTGTTGAAAGTGATCAAGTGGTTGATCAAAACACACAAAACGTTCGCAGATCTGGTAGAGTTAGCAATCCACCTGAAAGATATGGATTTTTTGTAGAAGGTTGCTACGTGGTAGATTCTGATGAACCAACCACATACCGTGATGCAATGTCCAAGAATGATTGTGACAAATGGCTTGAAGCCATGAACGTTGAGATGCAATCCATGTATGACAACCAAGTTTGGGAATTGGTTGAACTACCACTCAACTCCAAAGCTGTTGGAAGTAAGTGGGTTTTCAAAAGAAAAACTGATATGCATGGAAACTTGGATACTTATAAAGCAAGACTTGTAGCTAAAGGTTTCACTCAAACTCAAGGGGTTAATTATGATGAAACTTTTTCGCCTGTGGCAATGCTAAAGTCTATTAGGATATTATTTGCCATAGCTGCATATTATGATTATGAAATTTGGCAAATGGATGTCAAGACCGCTTTCCTAAATGGATATCTTGAGGAAGATGTCTATATGGTTCAGCCTGAAGGTTTTGTCGATCCGAAACATCCTAATAAAGTATGCAAGTTAAAGAAATCAATCTATGGATTGAAACAAGCATCTAGAACTTGGAATCATCGTTTTGATGAAGAAATCAAAAATTTTGGATTCATCAAGAACGCTGATGAGGCTTGTGTGTATAAAAAGGCTAGTGGGAGTATAATTACCTTCTTAGTATTGTATGTCGATGACATTCTACTATTTGGAAATGACATTCCAACCATGGAAAGCGTTAAGGCTTGGCTTGGAAGTAGATTTTCCATCAAGGATCTTGGTGAAGCTGCCTATATTTTGGGAATAAAGATCTATAGGGATAGGTCAAGGCGCTTGATAGGTTTGAACCAAAGTACATACATTGATAAAATCTTGAAAAGGTTCAAGATGGAAAACTCCAAGAAAGGTTTTGTACCTATTCAAAGAGGGACTATATTGAGTTCAGCTCAATGTCCAAGCTCAAAGGGTGAGCAAGAAACAATGAAACAAATCCCATATGCTTCTGCTATAGGATCCATCATGTATGCGATGATATGTACTAGACCGGATGTGTCATGCGCTTTGAGCATGACAAGCAGATACCAACAAAATCCAGGAAACAGTCATTGGATGGCTGTTAAGAACATATTGAAATACCTTAGGAGAACTAAGGATATGTTTCTGATATATGGATCTGGTGAGGAGGAACTCGCTATAAAAGGTTACACGGATGCGAGCTTCCAAACTGATCGAGATGATTCTCGATCACAATCTGGGTATGTGTTCACTCTTAATGGAGGAGCTGTCTCTTGGAAGAGCTCAAAACAGGAAGTGGTAGCATTGTCCACTACAGAATCAGAATACATCGCCGCTTCATTGGCAGCTCAGGAAGCTGCATGGTTGAAGAAATTCATTACTGATCTAGGGGTGGTCTCTTCCATTCAAGACCCCCTAGAAATCTTTTGTGACAACGAGGGTGCGATTGCACAAATCAAGGAACCTCGTTCGCACCAAAAGACAAGGCACATAGAGCGGAGATTCAACTACATAAGGGATGAAGTTGAAAAGGGAAAGATATGTATTCGCAAAGTTGGAACTGATCAAAATCTTGCGGATCCATTCACGAAGCTCCTAGAAAGACCGAAACATGAGCGTCATGCGAGTGGCTTAGGACTTCGATATTCTAGTAATTGGATTTGATCTATTTTGTATTAAAGTTTAAAAGACTTTTGTAATTTAACTCTTTTATATGATTATGGAATCTTGAGTTAAATTCTAATTTTGCATGTTTAATCCATGAATAAGTTATCTTATTCTAAAAGTCCGTAGTCGATCACATTTGTGGGAACAAATATGAAGCAAGACTATTATGAACTAGGATTGGTGGATATTCATAAGGAATGAATATAAAACATAGGTATGCTGCCAAGGTTCATAGATATTTGTGGGATACAAATATTGGACTGACCCGCTCTCAATATTACTACATGGAGTCGATTGACCTGATCATTAGTAATTTTGAGTAAAGGAGAATTTCATATTATCCTTAGACCTGAGATGTATACTGGGTCTTGATTTTCACCAAGTATTACACTTTGACTCTCCCCTTCGCTATTCGTAAAAGATGGTACATAAGGATGAGCTCGGGTGGAGTATAAAGTGATAGTGAGAGGCGTATACAGTCAAGAAGGAATTTGTTCCTCTTATGTGTTGAGAGTTTAGATGTCTAAGGCCTGATAAAGTTGAATTGTAAAGAGAATGATCACCTATGTCTCTTAGATCCAACATGACATCTAGTAACAAAGGGATATAATGATAGATTCACCTAAATCATATCAAGTAAGGGACTTGAAGGGATGATGTTATTGAATGGCACTTCGTCAAACACATTAGGGGTGGTGAACTGTTGTTAGGCAGTATTCACCACTTGCATTAATTTTCTATGTATCTCGTGCAAGTGGGAGATTGTTGGAATTACGTATGCCCGAGACACATACTTATACTAATGTGGCTAACTGTGTTTGATCCAAGTCGGGTCATACCCAATAACAAGCTAGACAACACCAAATGTATTCTTTAATGATTTGATCATTTAAACGAATACCGAACACTACGTGTTTAGAAAATTGGTTTTCTAAACAAACACACTTGATAATTTAAATAAATTATCTGGATAATTTATTTATATAAATTAATTATTTAATTGGTTAAATAATTAAGATAGCATGCATGATTTATAAAATTATTTTTATAAAGTATAAGATGGAGATGGAGATGTTTTAATTGTTAAAACAAAAACAAAAAAAAAAAAAAAAAAAAACAAAACCGGCCACCCATGTGGGGTGGTGGTTTTACCCAATCAAATGCCTTGTCTCCATGTGATGACAAGTTGATTTATCTCCACATCCAAGACATGCAATTGTATCTTTAAATTTTGAATTTTTCAAGTGTTGAATTAAGTTCATACTCTCTCTCTCCCTCTCAAAACTCACGGCCCCTTTTGGGCAGAAAATTGGGAGTCTTTGGGAGCTCATATAGTGTTCATAAATCCTAGCAATTACTTGGTGTTGTCACAAATAGCTTGGGGTATCACACTCTTGAGGTCTTCTTCTTTGGAGGCTTGTCATTCATCCACCATCTCCTTCAACAAATCACTTGTTCTTCTAAAGGTAGAAGAAGGTACAATTTACATTTGTGAGCATCTTGTTCTTGTAATTTTGATCCTTGTTCTTTGGGTTTTAGTTTTAACATAATGGTATGTTCATAACAAGTTTTAAAATCTAAGCTTCCGTTGCGTTTTCATGTTAAATATGGTTAACTTGAACTTTGATAATCTTGTATAAAACCCAACAAGTAAGTGGGAATTTTAGATGGGTACTATTGAGGAATGTTGTCGACAGTGTTGTCGGAGATTTCGATTGGGCATTGTTGACTTCCTGGGAGATATATGGGTTGGCTCCCATATGGTAACTTCGGAATTATCGGTTGATTGTGATTGAAAAAGCTCGTATAATAACTATTGCTACTCTCTATATCGTATGGTTCGTAGTTGAATGTCGGTTTTGATTGGATTGCTACTCGACGTCTATGACCTAGATAGTTAATGTAAGACATCTGCACTTAATTAATATTTAGGGATAGGAAGTTTATCAATCTTATCTTATCCCTATGAATAATAATAATAACTTTAAGGTTAAAACTTAGGTACTAATGTTTAAATACATAATTCGCTGAAACCGATGGCTCTGATACCAACCTGTCACACCCCGACTTAGGGCCTAGGCGTATGACCACAAGTTGGTACCTTTTTTGTGAATATATCAGAGTTATGGGTTAAATTTAGCGGAAGACTTTAGGTTTGAATATAATATTAATTTAAATTGAAAATTTACTCAGGAATTAAATACCCAAGTATTAGTTTACAAAATATATGTTTCATAATACAAGGATTTTAGTTATAAAAAACGGAGCCATCTTGTACGCTCTTCTATCTTCATTAAGACTCCAATCCTTGCTAATGCTAATTATGCTTAATTACCTGCAATGGGTTGGAAAAATATGTTAGCTATATGCTGGTGAACACGTATGACTCTATAAAACATTTGAATGACATTACAATACAAATATAGTTTTCTCGACAATATCAGCGGAAGCTTTTCTACTTCCGGTATATGTACCACTGCCCTACACACATAACAGTATTCACCGAGCCACGGGGCCCTGAACAGAGAACTAGTCATGAGCGTTTAGCCTGCGGCTACCTAGCCTTTGACTGATTAGGCTTAACAGTTATGTTTGGATCCAGGCACATGCATATTCGGTCTGAGTTAATTTTATCCTCTACTTTGTATTATAACGTTTTAGAGATCATGTAAACTCATGAAATCATAGACTGACTCGTTAAGACAAACACCCGTTCATTTTTGTCGAGTATAAATATGTTTTGATTGATTAAAATGGTTAACGTATTCACCTGTACCATCAGTGTTGGAAACCTTGACTGATTGATTGAGAATGATATTTAACCTATACATAAATAGGTTTGTATAAATACCTGAATGATGTTTTGATTAAGATATGATTGTTAAGCTTAACCTTGAAATCGTTTATCTTTGATTGTGAATGAAAACACTTAGTTTTTATATGACGTTTGATGTAGCATGATTTGGCTTATAGGTTATAACACGTTGGTAAGGTTCTCCAGGTAAGTAAACGGGTCCCTCGGTTGATTGGGATTTATACGAATTACTTTTCCTTAGGCAAGAAACTTACTACTAGTGATATCACCCTTACAGTTTACTACATGCCCGTCAAAATATATCTTTGGTTAACATTACTTTGCTATGAAGTAACGTTTATGAAAACTCGCTTATGAATGTGAATGTTTACAAAAATACTTTCAAGGTTAAAGGCCATAGCCTTGATTAATTGTCTAAGCTATAACTCAAATAACTTAAACACAGCTCTTACCTTAGATTGGATACTTAGAATGATAATAAGAAAAAGGCAGGATCTTGATCTACTCGCTTATATGATTCATACTCGTTTATAACCTTGTTACTTGCACGACCTTCAAGAAAATGGTACGTCGGCTCATTACGGCGATAGGGCACGCCTTTCTATTCTAAGTGTGTGAAAATTGAGGTGAGAGTGGGATGAAAATGGCTTCAAACCCGTCACCCCTTTTATAGGCGAATTTCTGGACCCATCACGATACGCTATGGGTTTTCTCACACCCGTCGCGTATCGCGACGCCGCAATCTGATGCCGCCATACCAGCTCATGACACGTGGCCTGTCATATCGTGCCACGTGTTGACACGTGGTTGGACACGTGTCCAGTGACTCAGCATGGTCATCGCGATACGCGATGACCGTTGTGGTTGGGTCGTAGCATATCGCTGCACCGCCCATTTCTGGGTTGTTGTGCAAGTCCGTCGCGCTACGCGATGGGCTTAATGCCTATCCTATCGCGTATCGCGATGGATGGATTTTTCAGATTTTGCAAGTTTGGTACATATACTTTCTTAAGTTAACATATTTATCTAAATATTTATAGGGTTAAAGATGCGGTGTTACATATGATTTCACCAATCAACATTACTATAACTTTGAGTGTTTTAACACCGTTTTTGATATGCTAATTCAAGAGTATGGTGATTATTTTAATAAGATAAACACGGAATTACTTCAAAACATGACGACTTTCATCCCGTATGACTCATTTTATAAGTTTGATGAGTCGAAGTTAATGAGACTATGTGGATTTTATCCATATGATTTTGATAGTCGGGAGAAAATCACTCTTTCACATCAACTTGGCTTGTACATTGATAGTGTGCGAAAATATGAAAGATATGCTAACTTGAATGGTATTGCCAATCTTGCTAGAGTTATGGTGGAAACAAGAAAACATATTTCATTCCCTTTGTTTTATCGATTATTAAAGCTTACATTAGTTTTACTTGTCGCAACTGCAACGGTTGAAAGGTGTTTTCGATGGTAAAGAACGTAAAGACAAAGTTGCGTAAATGGAATTGGTCCGGATTTTTTGAATGCTTGTGTGGTTTGTAGCATCGAAAAAGAAGTGTTTGAAAGTGTAGCGAATGAAGCTATAATTAACCGTTTCCAAAAGATGAAATCTCGTAGAGGACAATTGTAATATGTGTTTTGTTTTGTTATATTTAATGAAGTCCGTTTTTACATTTTCGTGTCATGTTATGTATTTTTATTGGTTATATTTTACCCCACTGAGTTAAATGTCTGGATCCGCTACTAATGATGGCTAACATGTATACTTTTGTTGAACTTAAACCAAAGTACATAAGCCTTACTCTATATGTCACATGAATATCACATCACAACATAACAGTACAACATAACAATATAACTACGTAAAGCACATACAACAGAACATATAAATAAATCTTTTTCTTTTGAATGGTTTAGTTATTCTATTTAAACGAACATTATTAATAAATTGATAAACATAGAAGTTAAGGGTCTGTTTGGTATGGGAATGGAATGAGTGATGTAATGGAATGAACGATTGAATGAAAAGAACAAGGTAATGGATAATGGAATGGATCATTAATATTCCATTAACATGTTTGGTTACCATGTAGGAATAACATGAATTATTAGTTTTAATTTCTGGTAAGCTAGAAAACGCCAGAATAAAAAAAAATAATAATGAGTGGCGGTGGGATGATGGTGGTGGGTGACGAGCAGTAATGGTGGTGGTGGATGGTGGGGGCGATAGGCGGGAGCGATTGTTGGTGGTGGCAGGTGGTGATGATAGTGGGTGGTGGTAAAGCGGTGCGGTGGTGGTGATGGCCGTGAGCGATGGTTGGTGGTGGCGGGTGGCGGTGGTGGTGGTGGCTACGGAGGCAGGTGGTGGTGGCGAGCGGCGGTGGCGGGTGGTGGTGGGCGGCGTTGGTAGGTGGTGGTTGGTGGTGGAGACGGAGGCAGGTGGTGGTGGCGAGCGGCGGTGGCGGTTGGTGGTGGTGGCCGGCAGCTGAGGCGGTGTGGGTGGTTGTGAGTGGGAAATGGGTAATGGTGGTAGGAGGGTGGTAGAGGTGATATAGTGTGAAAGATGGATTGAATGAAAAAAAAAACAAATGAATATGGGTTGTTTTAGAGGAAATTGAATGAACATGATAATGGGTGATTCCATTACATTGACCAACCAAACACTTTTTTTTTCATTCCATTATAATGATCAATTCCATTCCGTCTCGTTCAGACACACCAAACGCTACTTAAGAGTTTACTCCAAAGAAGTGCATCATAACAAAACAATGAGGTGCCTTGGTATGGATGAGATTGGTATCATATACCGATACCAAATTTGATTAAAACTGGGGGTCAGCTGCATTTGTTTGGTACCAGTATATTGGTACAACACACGCTTTGGTACCGTTTTGGTGTTTTTCTCATAATCTTCATCAATTGTATCAAATTTGTTCGTAATCATAAAACCATAATACCAACACCAAAAAACATTCAAAATGTCCCAAAACCCGTATAAAGTTTGGTAGAAAAACAAGAAAGAATTGTATGTGCACTAATACCTGATATTCAAGAAAAAAACTCTACATATTCCAATCGTACCTCGTATAAAAATATCGAAAAATACATACTACGACACTATTTTACGGAATATTGAAACCAATAAATGTTTTGACAGTTTTTGTAGGGGTTATACCAGGGAAAAACTTAGTATAATACAAATATATTTCTTGATCCTGATTTTCTTAAAAACTTGGTACTATAATCGATATGAAAAATGTTTGATTAGGTACCTATACCGTAGACAAAAGTTCGGTAAATACCAATATCAAACTGAACCGTACCGATGGTACCATTACCAGCCGGCGAAACATCAAATATTTGATACCAACCGTACCCATTTTATACTTTATACTCCATTCCACACCGTACCAATTTCAAAACTTTAGCAATCAGCTAAATGATGGGGTGGTGCCGCCGTTAGGTCGTTTATGCGATCGACTTCCCTCCGTAGTGCCACCACCAAACTCTCCTCACCGTCATAACTCCCTTTCGATTTCCAGCCCCCAAACCTCTCTCTCATCGCTTCTTCTAGTACGGAAATAAATAGCCACACAAGCATATACGAGGATGTTACGACCTTCTTTTTTTTTTCTTTTTGTTTTTTAATTATGTGTTCCCAAGTTCCCGATTATATTAAACGAAAGAAATGAAATGAATTCTTTCCTTTTTCATTATTTGCTTTTCATTTTCTTTCCTTCTCTAGCATTCTCAAAGTCAAAGATAACAAGAAGTCAAGTCAGAGTTAACAGGAAGTTAGCAAGTTATTAGCAATTAAATGCTATATAAATAGATGTCTCCAGAATCTATTCTTCTTCTTGATTCTCTGATTAGTTATCCATCGTTAATTCGATTTTATTCAACTGAGATCTGAAACCGTATCAAATCAAGTCACTTATATTTTTGCTACGATCGATAAAAAAAACTCGAAACGAGTCGAGCTTGAGTCTAGCACTAGCCTCAAATAAAGCTTGTTTAGTTATCGAGCCTAAGCTCGAGCTTTATATGAACGAGACTTGTGTATTTTTAAGTTTCGTTGCTTTTGGAATTCTATGTATTGATTTTACACTGCACAGCCGTAAGTCAAAACAAGTCATGCTCGAGTCTAATCAAGCTTGGGCTCGGCTCGGATTAATTACACCTCTAATGAGGGTGTTGACTGAACATTGACTTAGAATATAGAGCCATGATAGATGTATCATGTGCTATCTTTGCTTTGTCTGCCAAAAATAGATAGGACTTGTTGACGGAACGTATCCTAGATGTGTTGGTGGTTATACCTTTAAGGCAATGGAAATGGCACAAGGATATGGCTATTTGTTTGCTTGTTAAATGTGTTGGCGAAAGGCATTGCAGCACACGTGATCTACCTACAATGGTGCGGTATGATTTGAATATAACTGGAGCAAAGGTTAGGAAAATGTAATGGAGCTTAGTTGTATCAATTAGAACAAGATATATTCGCACGTGACGTGGTAATTGATACAACTAAGCTGAATTGCGTTTTCCAAAACATTGTTCTATTTGTTTTCAAATCTCAGCGGTTCTACTGTTTTAGATTGCACTTTCTGCAATGTCTTTAACTGACTATTTTATTAGGTGAAGAATTACCATAATGTTATGTTTTTACCACCACCTTAATTAAACAAGAATAATCCAACATGTCTTGGACATACTCCATCAACAAATCATATCTTTTTCTCTATAGACAAGGTAACCAATTAAGAAGCATACCATTGCCACTGAAAACATACCAAGATGATCTGTTATAGATTGATGGTTGCTTTAAAGGCTGATGAACTTTATTTTTTATGGTGTTTTGATTTCATGATACAAAATATATCTTATAATCTGCTACTTGTTATAGGCTCATGAGGATATCATTCTTCAATTAGCCAGATTTCAAAGCAGAAGGATGGAATATTGTAGTGGATTTGATACTTTGATGTATGATTTTTTACAACATTACTGAATTTAAAGAATTCACATTTTATACAAAAATCAAACCGGTAACAACATATGTTCGGTTGCAGATAAGTTTGATATAATTGCAATAGCAAAGAAAGACATACATCACATGGAAACAGGAAAATTCACTTAAGATAGAATTCAGTTGTTCTTTGAAAATGATAATCATTTACTTCAAAATTTGTAAATAATCTATACTCGTTTATGTAAAATGTATTTGGGGACTATGTTAGATCTTTATAAGCAATCTTAGTACAAGTCAAGTCCTAATACAAAACATTTATCTAATCATGAGAACCCGTTAGGGAAAACTCACAAGCCGATCAAATACCCTGCTAAAATGCTAATATTAACAAGCAGTGCCCAGAAAATGTTTTATCATTTACCAACAACTACTTTGAACTCTGCAATACTTGAATCATAAAATAAGGTCTTCAACTTGAAATTCTGTAAAATTTGTGCATCTCAACAAAGAACGATTGCCGGGCATAGCAACAAGATATGAATTGAAAGATAAAACGATTCATTTTATTATATAAGCTATATTGCATTTTACATAAGATACAAAGCAGTCACTAAAATTTCTAGTCTGCTTTCACACTTTCCACCAAAGTCAACGTCTTCACCGGCTGTTGACCTTCTTCCTCTCCTTCCTCTTTCCATGTCAACTGTTGTCTATACCATCGAAACATCACCAAACATATGAACGCTGCACGCAAACCAGATCCCATTAGCACCATTCACTTCCAACTTTTCAATCTCACCTTTCTTGCATATTTGGGTCGAGTACAGATTTGAATAACTTCTATTAATTCATCCAGATTTGAATTAATAACATCCAGATTTGAATAACTTCTATTAATTCATCTCACCTTTCTTGCATATTTGGGTCGAGTACAGCGAGTACAGTTTTGGGCCCGTGAAGCCGATAAAGAACCCTGAAAGATGTAAACACAAACTGTAAGCTTTCACCATTGACAAAACCAACTACTATCGGATTGGAAACTCGTGTCTAAATTTATCTTACCAAGTGCACAAAGCCTCTTGAATGTTGCAATATGACCATATTCATATCCAACAAGTAACCACGGTGCCACCTGAAAACACACACTTTTAAGTATTTATAACAATGTAAAGTGTATATTAAGATGAAGTAGTTAATATGGATTTGGGTTTACTTTAAGGGTCATAGATGGTTCCCCTGAAAACAGCTCTTCTGCTTTTGAAATAACAAAATTTAATGCAGGAAGTACAACTCTAGTAGCTCTCAAAATGTCATCTTTCTTTAAGCTTAAATTCTCTCTTGGTTACATTATTCCCATTTCTGCAAGTTAAAACAAGAAGTCTAAACTTGGCATAATTGCATTAACATAATAACAGTTGAAGAAATAATCTTTCTGACCTTTGAGCAATCATATTGGAGAAGAATGAAACACCCAAACACAAAAGGCCCAGTTGAGAGATTAAAGAAAGCATACTGAAAACAAAGATCATAAAACATATTAACATTAGTGCACAAACTAGCTAATTCAGTTTTAGTAAAATTCAAAATAACTACTTACACCTGTTGTGAAACAAGATGATAGGAAACAAAGGGACCCGAAACCAAACCAAAGTGTCGATTTTGCCACATCATTCCACATCACCAGATCATTAACGAGTAATCCGATTCTATCAAAATTATACCCGTAATCATCCTCATTTTGTTCTGAAAATTTCACAATACCATCATCCAGATTAGAAAAAAAAAACCCTAAACCGTAAACCCTGAAAACTAGTGTAAATTCTTACTTGGGGACGGAACCGAACTCGGTTTCTCCTTCTTGGATTTACCACTCTGTCTCCTCTTCTTGACCTTATTATTAGCAACCGAAACAAAATCCTTATCATCAACCGGAACAATATCTTTATCATCTCGAGCCTCTTGGTCGATTCGCCTCCTGGATCTCCTAGCATTTCTAGGCGAACCCACATTGGAAAAGCGGTTCTTGCAGTGCCTACCGAGTACCTCTTCGCATAGGTCGTGTCGGGTTTTGGATCGCTTAACAGGGGAAGGGGGTTGAAGGAGGAGATCATGAATTGAAATTGGGGTTGTGGGTTTCGGAGAGAGGGTGGTGGTGGGTGAGTAGGAGACTAGATCAAGAGAGAGAGTTGATAATGGGTCTTGGGCGGTGGTTCGGGCTAGACGAGAAGCCGATTTGATTCGGGTTCCTGATCGGGCGGTGTAGGGAGGAGGCAGTGAGTCCATTGAGTTTGATTGAAATTGAAGTAGGAAGAGATGGGGTGTGTATAAAAGGGTTAGGGTTTAGTTGCAGGTAGCCGTTGGGTATTTGAAAAAGAAGAAGAAAAAGAAGATGGTTATTTATTGGAATTTGTGATTGACGCATTAACGGTAAGAAAACTTTTGACAAAAGGTACAAGATTAGTGGGGTAATGACTCATACACTTTTAAATTAGTTAATTTGAGTTATTTTAAAAATTAAATGAGTTGGTTTAGGTAAAATGTTTTGAATAAATCGGTCATAATGAGTTATTTGAAATTCCTGTTATTTTATTTTCGAGTCAAAATGGGTCG
The DNA here is from genome assembly GCF_021521415.1 of Bidens hawaiensis. NCBI lineage: Eukaryota > Viridiplantae > Streptophyta > Magnoliopsida > Asterales > Asteraceae > Bidens > Bidens hawaiensis. The sequence continues at coordinate 672 of NW_027491388.1, read as the reverse complement.
ACAATGTCAGAAAAATGGGTCGATGTGGGTTAGTGCCCTAAGGAGATGTGACAGGTTTCGGATCGGAACGGGTTTTCGTACAAGACAGGTTTCGGCACGAAACGGGTTTCAGATTCGAACGGGTTTCAGATCGGAACGGGTTCGGTTCAGGTTTCAAGTCAAGACGAGTTTTCACCCGTGACGTGTTGGGTTTTGGTTTCTTTCTGGTCGATTCCGGACTCGTTTTTGTTCGTTTTTTCAGTTTTGTTTTTGTTCGGTTTGAATTATTTTAGTTTCGTTTTGATTGATTTTTTCAATTTCGATTGATATGGTCCAGTTTTGGCTTTTTGTTTCTTTGTTTCCTTTTCGTCGATTCTTTCGGTTTCGGTTAGATTCTAGATGTTTTTTTTTTTTTTTTTTTTTTTTTTTTTTTTTTTTTTTTATGGAACGAGAACAACGTATGAAACATTTTAGTGCTTTTACTTTTTATGTTTATGATTTATATTTTGAGTTGTAATTTTTTTATTATTATTTTTGAATATTTTTTTGAGAGTTTTTGATCTTAATAGAAAACCCTAAAAAAAATTCAAAAAAAACAATTAAAAAAATCATAACTTAAAATATAAGTAAAAAACGAAAAATTTAAAAAAATTAAAATGTTTCCGCCGTTATTCTCGTTGACAAAAAAAAAAG